>NC_081446.1:11089387-11107244 GCF_007210705.1 Tigriopus californicus
AATGGGAAACTGAAAATCTCCTCTCAATGGTTTCAGCTAAAAAATGTGATGTGGAATAAATTCCAGTTTCGCGTTCATTGCCGAAATTGTTATCTGCAGGAGAATATATCAAATAGAAACATCAAAACGTGTTGGACGTTAAAACACCTTCGCCGGAACAATGCTTCCAATTGATGGCTATATGGCTTCAAACGTTACACGAAATATGGTTTACGTACGGCACTTCAGAGGGCTTTTTATGAGTTAGTCTTTACCAAATATGGGCGATTCCTATTTCTTGAATTATAATGCCTTTGAGTTGTTTCTGACTAATTCTATCAAAATCTGATGTTCAACATGTGACCCAGGTCACATAATGTCCGGAAAAGAAATCACGTTCATGGCAGGTAACCAGTAGTTAATTTAGCAATCTAACGTGCCTCTTCCCCATTTCGGTTTGGCTATCTGACGTTAGAAATGTGAGACCCTTTTTCTCCATAGAGAAAATTCAAGACATACTTAAAGATGGCTTATATTTCATTTCTAATCGGTTTAATCCAAGCATGTGCCGGAAATCAATGGTACTATTAGTACAACAACGCATAGAATTGTATGTTATTACCGCTTGACTTTGCCTTTTGTGAAGGATCAGAAACTCTAGTCAACGTACTGCTCGTACCTTCATTCAAGTCTTGAATTGAGCCATTAATTTTAATAAGGACCTCAACTACGAGAGAACTCGAGTGTATGAGAGTCCCCTCCTCCATGACGTACGATCCACTTTTAGATCATGTGTTAGCTTGTTAAATAAGCACCTTAACTCATTCAGGGCTTGGCGACAGAAACGGAAACATTTCTTGTTCTTTTGACTTAAGTGAAAAGAAATACGTTCCTCCGACATTCCTTTTCAAACAATTACTTGCTGCAATTGCTCTTTATTAACGCAGAAACACTACCTCCAAGAAATCGGAGGATGTATTCCGCCCATGGTCAAAGCATGAATCCTACTTAAATATTAAAAAAAACTTCAGTTGGTGCAAATAAAGAAAGCAGATGTGGTTGCAAGTTTTTTGGTTTAAATGACATTCTCTTTAACAGTTAACATATATTTTAATGTTTTAGAGGAAGAAAATCAGTGGAGCAAATTACTAACATTACCGCGTCAGCGCCGTCGTATTGAATGAATAAACAGTTTTTGTCCATCATGATCATCATGATCTGCCCTTATCAGTATTGCTAAATGCTAAATGCAAAACGTTCAGGTTTTGGTCTTTGAAGAGATTGAAGCGATGTTAACAGAAATAATAAATATGTCTATTTTGGGAGTCCGAAAAATGGATGAAAGACCCGGAACTTCACGATAACGCCATTTTAGAAATTTAATGGAATTAAAGTTCCTTTTTACAAATAAGGAACGACTGATTCTCATTTCAATTTTTCTAGTCAAAAAAGTAAATTGCAGTACCGGTCGAATCAATGCACATGCACACGAATACTTTTCCTTTTCAAATCATTTTTTTATCATGCCGCACTCTAATCGTCAAGAAAAAAATCTTGATTTTACCGGTGCAGTGGTTGCTTAAAAAGCAATAAGTAATAAGATTCTGGGATATAAATTTTCTAGCCAATTTTCGTTTCCTAGTGTGGTAATTTCTAGTGTGGTAATTTAATCATGAGTCTCAATTGTCATGGAATAACTAGAACCATTCGAGGCCAGGTCCAATTTGTTGGTCTTGAGAGCTTTCAAAGGATGGACTAAAGTGCATTAGGAAACGAAACTTTCATCAACACACGATGGTGACCTATGGAAACTTCCATGAATCCATTCCAACTAATTTGTCTTCGCTCGAGAATATATGCATAATTAATGCTGGGATAATCATTGAACTTTCTGCCCCTTTCAACGAAGAAAAACAAGACTCGGGTAAATATGCAATGACTCAGATCTTAAAAACTGACGTGTTCAGTGGTCTCGATGCACGATGGATTCCTATCGTGTCTCGTCAAACACCTTTTGGCCATTCTAAAAGCACTAAGTGGCTTTGAGAAAAAGGAGCTTTTTACAGATATATGTAAAGTATGTTTTCATTTTAGAACCTAGTCGTCCCTCCATAACTTTGAAAAGGCACATCTTTTCCGAGATCCAACCCTAATGTTGGTCATCTATAACATGTACATACGTCCCCATCTTGAATATGCAATGTCTGTCTAGAACCCTTGCCACAAAAAAGATGTGTTGGTACTTGAGGCCTTCAAAGACGCTTCACTCGCTTGATAAAGGGCATGAGTGGAAAATCTTATCCGGAAAGGATGACGTCCCTTGGAATTACATCCCTTGAGGAAAGAAGGAAGAACCTCGACCTAACCCAAAAATACCGCTTACTCTACGGGATAGACCAAATAGAACGGCCACTCTTTTTAACTGTTGGTAGCCACCCTACGAAAAATACTAGAAGTGCTCTAAAAATGGACTTGGTCCAACCCCTGGCTAGGCTGAACTTAAGGAAAAACTTCATTTCAAACCGCGTTGTCAAACATTGGAATGAATTGCCACGTAACGTGCAAAACGCATCAAGTCTATTGTCGTTCAAGAAATACTTAAAAACCGTCTGACCAGGGCACGAAGCCGTCACACTGGTTCTGGCCTTTATTATATTATTATTACTATTATTTTTTTTGTCTGTGTCGATTTCTTGCAACTTGCTTTTGCCTTAGTTTAATGTACATATTCTTTTTATACACTGATCTTATGTTTGAGAATTAAAATACACCCATACATACATGGAGCGTGAGCCTTTTCAGGGTGGTTCAGTGGATTGTATTATTTTTGGCTACAGATTAATCCACAATTCTGGGGAGGTTTATCTTATGTTGAAGAAATTCCACCCTTAATAATGGAGTGTGGTACATTTGAGACCACTCTGAACTTCTATGGAATACTCTGAAGCTCACCCGACAGGTCTCAATTTTTCAGTTGGTTGATGGTATATCACCCAAATGTAAAGCCGGTCTTCTCATTAGTCATGCCCCCTGAAACGGAAATTCTTTGCAGTTGGTTTTTACATCAGATTTTGGAATGGACTATGTTTACAAATATTTGCTAGTATTCTTAGATAAAGCAGCCTGTCTTCTCAGTACCCTTGGTTATTCGGCACGTTATGCTATCTAACTACTTTTGAAGTATTTCTGGGTTCAAATTTGCAATGTCATTTCGAGCTTTCACACGAGGCGTTCATCTTTATGAAGGCAGCAAGAAAATTGGAAAAAATATGTCAAGATTAGCCATTCACTTTCACATAAATCTAGTTTGAGGGAGCTCTCTAGCACCTCCCCTCCCTCCATAATGATTAAAATGGTATCAAGCCACAGTTGATTTGGGCCACTTGACATGGAGCAAGTTGAATTCTTCGCCTGAGTTAGAAATTGGTGGCGATTGAAAACAGGACGAGGGCAAATCAAATCAGAATCATACCTAGTTGATAGGTTGTTACTTTGTGCGATTAGGAAATGGTTCTCCGAGAGCAATGCTTCAAGGCCAGTATATACGTTTTTGCATGAACTCCGAACTTAGCACTCAAAATGCAAAAAGCGGCAATACCAAACTGAACGAATGTACCATACGTTTGGGTCAGCCTATGGGCAAACGATTTCCCAACTAATAACAAGACTTTCCGTTCCTTGTTTCCGAGAAAATAGTAGCTATTTACTTAATGGCCGATGATGTTTTTGCACGAAGTTTGAGAAACCCAAGGTTTGAACAAAATGATTATGGTCAACACACCTTTGGCGAAATTGTTATTTCGTGCTATCGAGTTTGAAGAGAAGAGCGAGAGCGAGTCTTAGTTAGTCCAAGCTTCTCTTGAAATGAGAGAGTATGAAAAGTCTTAGGTATTGACCACGTTGGCTTGTTGAAATCCAAACTTTAATAAAATTCCTCCGTGCAAAGAAAGTGGTGGCCCTTGACAAAGCAATTTTCTTTCTGTATTAACAGTGTTCTAAAGTAAAATATTCTTGAAATAAGTATGAACCTAAGTTGCCCTGAGTTGCTTTGAGTTGACTGGTGACTGGAATCTTTCTTTCCAGCCACTCGTGAAGAGAAACCCATGAAATAAAGCTTTCATCAATGACATTTCATTGCCTTAACGTTGGAAGGTGGCTATAAATTCTGATTCAATGTTTGCTCAAATGCCAAGACATATCCGTTTTTTCTTCGATGAAATACAAAAGAAGCAACCTTTCTTTAAAAAAGTAGTTCAGATTAGTACATTAAATCACATTAGGTGCATTAAAAAGTATCACTGATCCAAACCTAGTCACATTATATTAATAGTACTGGAATGATTGTGTGATATAGGTTGCGTACATGTATCCTCACACATTTCCGATTATATGTCTTTGTTCTCCATTCTTCTTTGCCTACGTCATGCTGATTCTGCTACTGTACGTCTTACCCATAGATAACTTCATAAATAGATAGATCAAAAGCGCTGCGATCGCTTGTTTTCGTCTCAGCTGTCGCTGGTGGGCAAAATGTTTCATTCGTATAGTGAAGCTACTTAGGACAACTATGGTACAAATTTGAATCGTTGATGGCTCGTCCAAATTCAGAGTAGAAACCCCTAATAAGA
Source organism: Tigriopus californicus (assembly GCF_007210705.1). Taxonomy (NCBI): domain Eukaryota; kingdom Metazoa; phylum Arthropoda; class Copepoda; order Harpacticoida; family Harpacticidae; genus Tigriopus; species Tigriopus californicus. Next base: position 11,093,995 of record NC_081446.1, read on the forward strand.
CTCCTTGTCAAGCAATTACTCTCGTCTAGCACGCTTAATAAAACGGGTTTGAGTAAGTTGTCTGACCACATTTTTAAGAGCGAAATTTTGAAGGGGTTAAAATGGGGCTCAAGTTAAAGTTTTCATCCATGTGGTGGAAACACTTAACTGAAACGCAAGGAACAAGCTTGGGTTCAGGCAGACCTCAAGAGGTGTCAGAATTACCTTAATTACGTAAAGGTGCAATCATGGCACCCACATTCAAGCACATTGTTGGAAGATTAAAACGAAATTCCGAATGCCTCATCATTGCGTTGCAATTTCTGATACATTTGTTACACTTTCGAAATTTTCGACAGGCGTTGCTCAACAAGGGCAATCAATAGAGTACATGATTTGCTCTACTAATGTCCAAATCTTTTTTTGACATGTTACGTGTATTATGCCCTAAAAAGAATGTTTTTTTTATTATTCTACCACTCTTTCTACCTGTATATTTGTAAGATTAAAAAAAATAAGATTGAAGAGGAATAACAAACGTTTCATGATAATAATTCAACTTGTCTGAAGCGAGATTTAACGAAATATCGTTGTCCCTTTTCCACTAGCGTCAGCTGACCTGAAAACATGCTGATGCAGTACAGCTCCTGTTGAGCTTAAGCATTCTAGTTATCGTTTTTTATGGTCTTACCATAAAGACCTCCTTCCATACTAGAGACCCTTAGTAATATATCGACATATATCTTTATAAACATTTTCTTTTGCAACAGCTTAGTTATAACAGTACGGTGCACTTAGATTTTGGAAATCATCGGGAAACAAAAGGAAATGAGGGTTGGTACAAATGCCTAAATCAGTATATTAATCCAAACAATTTCTTTTACGCTTTTTAGTGTATCATTGTAGCAAGTCTAAAATTGAAACACGCTAAAACTAGTTTAACCACTCCCGGACCCACATGAGATAGAAATAACTACCAATGTTATCAAAAACTGCCATATTTGGCTTTTAAAACCAGTCTCTTTTCAAAAAATGCAGCCCCTTTGAACGATAGATGGCGAAGCTTCTGAAATTGATGTGCCAACTTGAAAACGTGTTCTACTGTACCTTTCCACTTGACACATACATTTCAAAAGAACTGACGCATGTCATCCTTGCCTTTAACAGGACCCGCCTCTTCGTGGTCAATTCAATCATAAAGAGCAAGCAAGAAAACGTTTTAACGTGCATTAGAGAAGGACTCGAAGACATGAAGTATTCTCTATGGGATCGGATATCTCTTGTCTTAAGTTGAAGATCCAAGTCCATACTATTGGTGAGTTCAGTCATGGACAAGGACAATGATCTAAATGATGGGTCATCAACGTAATGGGACAATATATGAGCTGACGAGGGAAGCGACCCCTTGAAGCAATAGAATTAATTGAAGCGAGATGAAATGACGCCGCTGGGGTCCAGGTGCTTGCATGGTCATTGCAAAGCTGGACCGATAGCTCTTTGTCCAACTTTGTACTCGTACATTAATACTCAAGATCTCCTACTTCCGCCTGGATGAATCATGGAACACTGAATGTAAAGTAATCCTGAGTAATGTATTTCCAATGAACGAGATGGCCTTAAGAGCCTAGAAATGTGGAACTGACGATACGTCGGCTGAAATCGAAGAGATATCTAAGGTATGCATTATTTCATAAAGGTAGAACTGCCCACCTCATTTCTTCCCCTCTCGTCCATGATAGATGCGCCATGAGCTAGGAAATGCCTAACTGAAGCTCGGCCAGATCTGGGCAAAACGAGAGAACGGTTGTAGAAAAGGCTCTTCGTGTCGTTGAAGGCCGTTGAATGGCCTTTAGTAAGCGAAGGCTGCTGCAGTGTCTCCCCTGTAGGCTGGAGGAACCAGCAGACGAAGGAAGTAAGAGAGCGCTCGGTTTCTGACAACGAGGTGCAGCTTGTTTTTGGTTACTTTTTCAAGTCACTTTCTTCGCAGTTCATGTTCCAACGCTCAAGTTGGAAGAGACTTTAGTTTCGGAAATAAAGTGATCCAAAGACAGCATCTTCATTGGTCCATAAAAGGTGGGAGACTTGGATTGTGAAAGGAGATCAATACTCTTTAAAAGCCATCAGGCACCAAACAGACTTTATTGTCCGTGTTCGTCGTTCGTCAACGTAATGTGAAACTTGAAGAGCTTGGTCCGTTCACGCAAAAGGATACTTGAACAAACAATAACGTTGATGTTTGTTCACTATTCCAATAATGGTTTTTCTCCCGTTGATACACTTCTTGGACAATTGTATTCGTAGTCGCCGAGATGTTTGAACTCCTGAATCGTCTGCTCACCATATTCATCATATGCGGTTAACCAGCATCTGATACTATTGCAGACTCGACTCATATCGCATATAAAAATGTTTGAACTGTAAGATGAGCTTCAGGTTGGGAACCCAAAAAGATCGTATATGGCTGGCCTGAATATGCAAATTGAATAACGTTCCCGACAAGATAGGAAATTTTGCTTCGGGTCCCAATTTGTGATAAGATTTTTTTCCAACTGGCCTGTTTCCCTGTCCCAGTGAAAAACTTCTTTTCCTAGAGATATTTTCTGCTCAGCTTTGGGAAATTGCATTTAGACGGGGAAAAAAGGCATAGCCTTGAAAATCCTGGGGAGTCACAGAGAACAAAGTCTTAACGAACGAACCAAGACATCCCAGGGTTCCAAGGGACCTGAACAGCTTGATATCTCGATTGCTTCACGCAGACGGAAAAGAAACGTCTGAGAACTAGACATAAAGAGTTTTTTTTTTTTATCTTTCAGGAGGGATTGACCAAGAAGTTCTCAGAATGGGGAATGAAACCTCCTCCACAGCGTCCCACGTGGTCCAACAGATCCAAAGCAATGTCGAGGAGAAGTGGGATCAAATCCAAACTGTCATTAACGAGCAAAAGACCAACCAGAACGACATTTCCAATGGTTCCAACGGAGGATCGTCTTCCATATCTAATGAGAATGAAGAGCAAGAGGTTTCGACTGAAGTTCAAGGTTTAGACCCTTTGGACCTTGAAGAAGCACCCTCTTTAACAGCAGAACAGATTCAAGGTAAACGATGGTGGCTTTATGTTTACCAATATCACCGTACAGGTAAACGAACTCTGACTAAAGATAGAGCAGGTCTTGGATTAGTGAGATCGAAGGGTGGCACTTTTTCTAGAGTCCGTAAACGCTGTGCCCATGAAGCTTCACCAACCTTCATGAACCTTCAAGGACACGATTTGAGATGACACAAGCTCAACGCAAAGGCGTGAGTCAGTTTGGGTTCTCTGTGGAATCAAAAAAGCTGTTGTGCCACAAAATATACACAAATAAAAGGGTCTGATGACAATTGCTTAACACTTCTATTCACCTAAGGAGTACTACGCAGTTAGATTGATGAGCTCAAAAGTCCCATTGGGCCCACTCAATGCTTACAATATGTTCTGTAATGATAGACTCTTCGTGAGCCACGACCTAAAACTATTCCCTGAACAATACTAGGTTATTTCGAGACCCTTTTATTTCCTATTGACACCAATCAAGGTGTTAATTGAACTTGAGGTTTGACCTTCGAGACTAGGGGCGTTCTTGGATCAAAGCCTTTCTTCTTTTTGTTTCGTTCAAAGCGTGTGGCACTCATATACCTACGCACTTCTATTGTACTAAGTTTAATATATGCTACTGTGGCCACTGATTGGTGAGAAAAGCAATAGAAAAGTCATTTGAGAATGTGGGAGCAATGAGACATTTGCTGGAATTAGGCATTTATATCGTAAGAGTGTGTTCCATAACAAAGCACTTTCATGCTCCAACAACCCACATGTACGTTCCCAGGTAAAGACCAGCAAGGATTTGTGTCAAAGCAACGTCAATTGCGCTAATCGTACCTCTAAGTCATGGGGCAATTAAATCTTGGGCGGTTCTTCTTTGAATTCTTTCTAAAAAGAAAAACTAAAGAAAACTTGGACCATACAAATTATCGATTGAACTATGTTCATTTTTCATTCACGCCTTTCTTGAATGGTTGTGTAATAGCTTACAACACTCTGAGTCGTCGAACTCTGAAGGTCGAATACAGCCTTTTCCAGTTTGAGCCAACTTCTTGCCGTTTGAATGCCTTTGTGCCTGGAACGTGACGCCAATCTTAAAATCAACTCCAAAGGCGAAGCTCCAAGTTTGAAGAGGCCTTGTGGTGGTTCCAGATGTTGTATCTGGTTCCAAAGGTCAATTCCCGGACTCGTCCAATTTGCATGGGCTTTCAACTTGTCACCTAAATATTGCTTTGGCAGATCTGTTAAACTGGATAAGGATTTTTAATGAATCTGACAATCTCGGCCAAACACACACGTTATCCAAATACACATATTTAAACACCGGTGAGAAAATGTGTTGTCGTAAACAGGGCAGTTAGCGTGTTCAGAACTCAAGCACTCAGTACAAATTTAAAATCTGACTCTGGAAAACTTTTCGGCACATATATGGGCCAATGGCTGGATATTAAGAGTTGTCATGACGACACCCTTTCACTCTCTGAGGTGTTGTGTACTTTCGAGGGGTCGTCTTTCCACGTCTTTTTTGTCAGCCCTCATATGTCCCATATTCCACTATCACTCACTCTATCACTCACTCACTCACTCACTCACTCACTCACTCACTCACTCACTCACTCACTCACTCTTTGGCTCAAGTAATGGAACACTAGAGCACTGTTGACTCTGTTCAACGTCAGTGAACCACATGAATCGATCGACAGTCTCCCAAACCAAATACCACTTGAAAACGAGATAGACAGCGTGTGAGTTGATCCATCACTTGCATCGACATCCAATGATTATTTACAGGCATATTTTGTACGCACTTTACTACAGCAGGGGGTTAACAATACTGATTGAGCACTGAAGGGATGTTCATGAAATACGCAACTAATGAATAGAATACATGATTGGTTTTAGGAGTAAAAACGGCTTTAAACATATGTCAAGCAATGAGCGATGATTAGGGTCGTCATTTTGGTAGCTGGAAGAGAAAAAAGCGCTTGGCCTCGTCCCTCATGTTATAAGTGCAGGATTAGAAATAATTCATGAATCTTACACAGAAGCTATGTTTGTTTGCACGCATTTAAGAACGTTGCCTTTGAAGACTCTTATTTAGTTCCAACAACATCAACCCAGCTACTAAAAGCAAATATACCGGGTGTCGAGGATAAGATTAGACAAATTTGTCACTTTCACATAAAAGCATCATAAATTTCTTAAAAGGTAATTTTGAGAGCTAAAATTCTAACATGTTATAGATTAGACTACGTAAAATTTACGTTATTTTTTGACATTTTTTTATTTAAAGCTAAGTTTTCGAAATATGATCCTTTTGAAGCAATGACTTTAGCCAATCTGGTCCGAAAACAGTGACAAAAAGTGCGGATTTTGGCTGGAGAGAATTTTCAATGGTTGATCAATTCGGCAGCCAAGAACTTTAGTTAAAGGGGGTCTTTCTTTGCAAGTTTCTTTCTCAACATAAGACCATACAGCATAGTCCAGAGTTTTAAGATCTGGAGAATTTTGGGGCCATAGTTTAGGCCTCCAAAACAGGATTACATCAGTAGGAGCTTGTCCTTTTGGCTGAATGAGCAGGAGCAAAGTCTTGTTGCTATACAAAGGGCCGGTTTTATGCTACTTATCTCATCCAGGGTATCACTGTAGACTTGAAAACCTCAATTTAGGCATCTGCATTAAGTCAAATCCTTCTGGCAACCAGATTGGAGATTCTATCCAATGCATCACATTGGTTTGCTTGGTACTGCCTTGATGCATCTTTTTATTCCAGCTACCACTCTTAGATATCTAACTGCTGGTGTTGTTGCTTTCCTAGGAGGGAGATTACGGTTACCTTGCCAATGAAGACAGTTTTTGACATCATAAATCGTCCGGCGGCCACTTTAAGGTTCCAACTTACTTCTTTGGAAGTGTATCCCGCACACAGCAAAGCTACAATGGATTCTCTTTTTGCTTTCATAGATTTAAGCTTTGACTTTTTTGTATTTTTGTTTACATAAATGAAAAGAGCGGACAATGACAAAAAAATGATATAAAAGTCACGCAAGCATGAAAGATTTCAAGGATTTTAGAGAGAAAAAACTGTGTGTCTAATCTTATCCTCGACACCCGGTACTTGGGGCAAAAAGGACCAACGCAAAATGTAGGTACATATATATGTTATATATGCTATAAATTTTTCATGCAACATGTCTTTTTTTGCGATATTTTTCCCTAATTGCCTTGAGCGAGGTCACGCTTTTTTCAAATTGGAAAACATCGCTCTTTACCAATCTACACCCTTTAACATTATTATTCTCACCATGTATTGATCATTTACAAAAATACCGCACACACACTAATTGCACAGCTATAGAAGATATAGATTATTAGCTAATGATGCCCTCTTCAGATGTCATAACCCCTGTTTTTAATCATCTGTACGTAATGCCACTTTATGAAGTCTTGTCTTTTGCCTTTTAAAGCTAAGTAATGATACATTTCCTATTCTCCAGCACATTTCCATGATTCAGGGATAACTCACGAACGGAGAATTGTTTAATCATTTAGAAGCCACTTTCCCATGGCCTTGAATTGAATTTCCATATAAGTACGTTAGGTGCTTCTTTGAAGATGAGCTGGGCTTAACCAAGCTGGAACATTTTCTCTCTGATGTTTCACTTCGTTTCGCGGGGAAGAAAAGTCAATGCGATTCTTTTGTATCCGTTGACGTGGGAAATGTACTTGAATATATATAGAGCTGAACAAGGGTGGAGTGAATGGGATAAATCGCATTGACATCGAGATTACTGATCTTGAACTAGGTCAGTCTTCCCTCTCATGTCAGATTATCACGAACCGTAACTCCACAAGACTCAATCATAGACATGCTGTCATGAACCGGCATTGTAACTAATAGGCGAAACATTTTTTTTGTTTGTTGTTACGGATTTGCTTTTATTGCATCTCGAATTATTTTCTCAGAGTTTACAATCTCCTTCGTCGTTTTTGGTAATTTCCTGATCATTGGAACGTGTTTGTGGAGTCTACAACGCCATTGGAACCTCTTTTATTTGATTAGCGAGAAGCTATGCCCACTCATACATCATGTATTCAGCCTTGTAATCTTTTGAGGGATGGCTTAAGATCAGTTAATCTAAGCCCATAGCTTTTGATCTAGGCTTCCCAGTTCCCATCCTCTGTCGAACTCCCAAAAACATTCCCTCAGAAATAAGTCAAAAACCAACGTCAGAGCACAAAAAGGTCCCATTTCCTGCCTTGGAACAAAATTGGAACCTTCAGAAAAAGGAGTTGCTTACCAGAATGCAATCATTCCATCATAAAGAGGTAAACTAAATCAGCTGGGTTGATATATTCTCCTGGAACGGTTCCAGGATTGCCAGACTTTTCGACTGATCTGCCAAAGGTAGGAACAATACTTGGGCTGTTTAACCTCATTCCATTTGACGGCGTCTCATGTCATGCAAATTGCCATGCGAGCAATGGAAGGAAATTGACTCTTCAAAGATGACGAGATGTGACAGGTACATAAACGCTATATCCGTCATTCGTGTGGAAAAATATGTTAATACCTTTCAAAAATAGTAACCTTTCTCTTCATATTGAATCCGCACCTTTCGGTATTTCGGAACAATTGTGTTCCCTCTTCATTCTCTCTATTGTGATGAACTCACACCCATTCATTTGTAAATTCTTCGATAGCTAGTATTTTAGGGTAATTTGAGCAAATTCCGTCTAATTTATGAGTCGCAATGTCAGCATTAACCAACGAGCCAAACATCCAGTGACATTGGCAAATATTGGATCCAGACCAATCAATACTAATGCACTCTTTCTCGGTGGCTTGAGGAGCCTCACACCGAACATGTTGCTTCTAACCTCGTAGAATAACAGTATTAGAACGTAGCTAGGATTGAGGGTTCGTGTATGTACACAATGCCTTGACATTTGTTTTTGCTTGAAAGCATGATGAAAGAAAGTTGTTCCACCCTTTTCTCATGATACTCGGGGGTCTTCCTTTCGCATTTTTCAGAGGTCAAAACTAGTTGGATCACGTTGAAGGACAAGTTGAAAAACATCGGCGTGCTCACCTTCCTCCACTTGTTCGACCATCATCCAGATGCCAAGAACAGCTTTAAGTCTTTCACGGACATGTCCACGGAGGACCTGAGAGAAAACGAAATATTTCACAACCACGCCAACAGAGTCATGAAAGTGATCGAGAAGGTAAGAAACGTGATCCAAGGTTCATGGGTTCCATGCGGTACAAATGGTTCAAGTGGGCGCAATTGAGATCGCTCTGAGAACAATAAAAGATGACTTGCAGATACAGAGAACGAGGCCTCTTTATCTTTTTTTTGAGGAGGAATTTGGAGGCTTTGTGGTATTTGCTCTCAACTTGGGAAGACTTGTTTTATGTGTCGAATGCTTTCGACATGGTTAAAGAAAAAGATTCAAAGTTCTTGAAGAGTGGCAATTGTCATCTTTTTGGAAATCCTGTGGTTAGCAAACAGTTCTTTGAATAGGGTGACAAATACGTATGGTTGAAGCTTACTTCATCTTCAAAAGATGCTGATTTCCCACCTTCTCTTCTATTTCCCCAAAGGATCATTTTCCCAAAACAGTCACTTATGTACCATATGTTTTAGTTCGGAAAGTAATCCTCATTTTTAGAAGATAAGCTTTCTGTTCTCACCAGATCAAAAGAACCGATTTAGAACTTAAAGTTAAAGAATTTATCCAACGCAAATAAATTGTGGAGGAAAGGACCACCATTCCTCGACCCTCGAAATTTTAGTCAAAACAGTGTCACATGAGATGCATTTGTTGCATATCTCAGTGGTCTGTTTTATAACTGCTTACAATCTGTTTACAACAGTTTGTTATGCTAACAGATGTCCCCATATTCAAAAGAATACTGAGACGTAAAATTGAGCCGCATTTGTGCTGAATCAAACAAACACGAACGATAGATTGTGCATCCAATAAGGATGGCCTTAGTCATTTCTCAATAAAAGGAACGGATTACGATTCCCGCTCCTTTATTCAAAATAAATCATTATTTATTCAACCATTTCTCGTTAAACCTGTAAATGAGTCACTCGTCAATGACATTTCTTGTAATCTAAATGTTCAATATTTTACGACTATTTCCTCGTCATGGCCATTAATTGTCATATATAAAATGGATACTTATTGCCATAATATGTAAAAATGCCAAAGAATAGCATCTTATATTAAGCCACACGCAGCATCCAACAATCGATCATGTTTCTTACCAAAAGATAACTAGGGGTTTCTATCTAATTTTCTTTTACATCACCATAATGGTGAAGCAATAAACACACTAAAGATATCTTATCAGCGGAAATCCAAAAAAGGATGGATTACTGGTTCAAAACATGCATTTACAACGATCGACAGAATATCTGGTTCAAGGTTTGGAAATGGGGCGACAAAAAGGAATGATGAAAGCAACAGAACAAGGTTGTCTTGAAAAAATGGTTAAGCAAACTTTTACGCTTTGATGAACCCCTATCAGTTGCTTTTGTCCCTATTCTTGGCAACCAACAACTAGAAAAGAGCCGATTTAGATTTTTTTATCTCAGCCATGCGGTCATTCTTCGAAACGAGCCACGCATTTATTCTTGGACTAGGCTCCAAATTGGCTTCGGAAGGGCCTTTGAGCCGCAAGGTTGAGTGCTTTCCCCATTGAAGGCCAATAATACGACGTTAGAGGACTGGTATGCTCGTTCGCCAAAAATGCCAGGGTTATTTGGCCGATTTTCCTACAGTGGCAAACAACACAGCACGTGAAGTATTGTAGATATTTTGGGATTAGAAGGTGAACACGGAAGGAATTTAGAAGACCGTCACTCACTTTCACTTTCCCACGTCATTTGCTCGTATTTTGAAATGCTGAGCTCGCATTCTCCAAATTAATACAGGATTTGAAAGTTTCGTGTTGTTCCAAGAGTTGGTAAACTTCAAATGCACAACCACGTGTATTACCACGAAATTGCAATTCTCACAAAGGATCCAAAACTGGAACAACTTACGTAGGAACGCTTGTTATCCTGAGCTGAAGGAATTGAGGACTCGGAGTCAATTACAGAGCATGTGATTGATAGATTCCATAGGAGTACGCAAGCAACAAACAATCCCACCTGTTACATCCTGATCCCTCCAAAGCCATGGGAAGTACAAACTACCAAGCAGTAAGTGGGCGGCATCTAATCAATCAAATACAGAGGGCTGTTCCATTGCTCGCTCAATCCTTTAGATTATGCTCAATGAACTATGTTATATGAACAAACACGTGCTCAATTGATAGCAATGTTGTTGAGGCTTTGGATAGTCGTTGCTATTATCGTAATTGGAAATGGAAAATGAGAAATAAGAGATTGGGTACAACAACAACAAAAACAACACGTATGATACGAGATTCCCGTACTGTCAAATTGGTTCATTGAATCCATCAAATTGTTTCACAGGAAAAAATGAAACCCAATCAATGAAGAAAGCTTCAACTGACTGTGTTGTAATTGTTGAGCATAGGCTCAGCACCGGGACATCCCATCTCCCTCTAACTCAGGCTAACTGGCTGCTGCCCACCGAGTTGCTCTCCCCGTGGAAGGGGATGGAGTGTGTGGCTGTGTGGCTCTCCCCTGTAGGGATTGGACATGGAGTGGGCAGAGCCCAGATTGCCTCAGTGTGTGGGGCAATCTTACACTCGTTTAAGTCAAAGGGCAGATGCCTCTTGCTTGTAACCCCGGATGGCACCGTGATCCACCTGGATGACCCGTAGCCCTGGATGGCCCGTAACCTCGGATGATTCACCCCCTACTTCTCCCCCCGTGTGAGGGAGATGCGTTGTAGTTGTTGAGCACATGCTCAGCACCGGGATATCACACTGATGACCCTCTAAAGTAAAAGCCCTTGCTATGTCATTTTGTAATACTAAAGATTTTAAAACAAGCGTCATGAAAATAACAAATATAGGTACGTGTCTTCAAAGTTAGCGTCACTAAAGGAAAATTCCTCAATTCTTCCAAGCGCATTCACTTTTATATGCGTATTAGCAAGAACATCCTTATTCATTAACATCCAGAAGAAGGTGCTTGTCTAAATGTCAGTAACCACGATTTATTCACAAAAGCCAAACATTTACAGTGTGAGATCACGTGTGGGTAGAATATACCAACTGAGATTAAATCCTTGGAACTAATACGTACGAGAGTTGATTTCAACTTAAGGTGAAAATTCGGGCCCACTTGGGTAAATGGGGAAATATAACATAAAAAAAAACCTTCATGGTCACTGCTTTTGATTCTACTTCAATTATCCATTTTTACTTGCGCAGTCCAATTATTTCCAAAACGTCACAACCTTTCTTGAGCGTAAGATGAAAACTGCTGCCAAGACTGAAAAGCACAAGAATAGTAATTGGTTCACGTTCATGCTTTGAGACTTAGTATAATGTGCCTCAAGCTGAATTAATGTACATAAAGGCCTTCACGTGTAGATCAGGAATCGTCAGAAAGACTGAAGGTTTCGCTAGCTAATGAATTGCTGCCCGTGGCATAATTAGTCTTTGAAGATCTCAATGAGCATTAACGATGATTTAGCTCCACTGATTTCTGGCATGTTGCATTAAAAAATTGGGAAGAAAGAGAGCTAATCAGAGTCGAGGAGTATTGATTAATTGGATGGATGTTTTTTTGTTGCGCTTTCAAATCGTGTAATTTCTTACTAAGGTATGTTAAGATTGGTTTTGAAAGTCTTGCATGAATAACTATCAAGATAATTGGAAACGAACTGAGCTTGCTTTCACAGAATTAAGGAATCAGACCACACAAGCAAAGATTCTTCTCCATCTCACCATCACAACGTTGAATAGAAACTCTGGAGGAGACAAATGATTTCTTATTTTAGTCTCACATGATCGATCAGGGAGTTCCAAACAAACACCCTGAAGCTATACCAATGGAGAGTGCAAAAGTTATTGGCAGCCCGAATTCCAATATCTGTCAAGCTTAGGAAATATCAAGACATCTCAACATCCATCGTTTTAGCATTACGGCGGTAGCATGGCCAAGGTCTGCGCTCACTGGCGTACAATCCATAATTCTTCGATATAACCGAATGATTCGTATGAAATTCAAAAAGCTTGTAAAATATGTTGAATTAGCGCGGATCAAATGAGCGTCAGTTTTTTATCATCGACTCATTTTAGGGAAAAAATCATTTGACAAAAATTCTTAAGTGTGTGTGGCATAGTAAATTGTGCGCCGTCAAGGACCCAAATATTCCATGAGATTTTTTGAATCGGCTTCAAGTTCGAAAATATTTCTTCTTCAAAAACTCTTTTCGGATGCATGAATTTTGATGTTAAATAGTTATCTCATTGGTTAAAATTATACCAATAGATGGTGCCCTTACATGAGCATACTTAATATTGCCCCTATGTAGATCACTTGATTTCCAGTGGACTGGAACCTGGCTGTTTAGGTTACAACATGAGGTCGGCAGTTTGGCTTATGCGTTAAAAAAATCCAGCTTTTGTAAGGATAAATAGAATAGGCAAAGGAAACAAGGACACGTAGAATCGACATAAATATACAGCTGCCTAGTTTATTGCACGTAAATGAATGCAGCTCCCTCTAGTTCGTTAAGGATCAGTAGTTCTCCAACCATAAAGCTATTTCCCCTATCGTTGTACTCGAAAGTCTGAATTCCTGAAAGAAAAGTTGTTTCCGGAAAAGATTAAGGCATTTCTATAGGGTCGGGTTTTAACAAAAAACATTGTATGAACCTGTGAAGGACATCTTTCTAACAACATATCCCATCTCAGTAAAGCATTTATGACCATTTCCTATTAACTACAAATATCAATTTCCAGTAATCACAGTCTAGTCCTCCTCCGCATTTCTAATGTAATGTAGCTCCAAGTACAAGACTTCTGAAGTATGGATTAATGTTTCAAGTCAAAAAACATGCAATCTTGTTGTTAGCCGCTGTAGCTTTGTACTTATGGACACAGCGCCCTGTCCAAAAAAAGATTGATGGAATTGTTCGCTAAGTACATTGGATTTAATTTTGTCAGATTTAGATTGAAATTTTCAACATCTCCAAATAATTTTTGGACAAAAATGTAATTTAAATATAAGGGCAATGTGCTCAAAAGCAC
>NC_081446.1:11107285-11107472 GCF_007210705.1 Tigriopus californicus
GCCGAAAAAATGATGCTATGGTCAAAAAGTTTGATTTTGCAACTAATGATATTCCATCAATGCCAAGCTTTCAAATGACTGCATAGAAAAGAGATGTTCTACGAAAGTATAATAACGTAATTTAGATGGGTTTGAAAATTCCACGATTGATGATTACTTTTTCAGAAGTCATGAAGTCATGCTGTGG
>NC_081446.1:11107505-11117955 GCF_007210705.1 Tigriopus californicus
ACGAAAGTATAATAACGTAATTTAGATGGGTTTGAAAATTCCACGATTGATGATTACTTTTTCAGAAGTCATATCAAATTGACCAGTTTGGTTAAAGATACTCGTACATGAGGGTATTTTCAGGGCACTTTTTTCAGAAACTTTCAGCGCTCTCATGAAGAAACTTTTTGACTATTAGAGTTAACAACAAATTCCTAGTCATGTTTGCAAAATGCGCCACTTGTCCAGGTTCGGGGGGATTTCCAAAGTGCAAAGTAAGCCAAGGTGTACCGGTGCCTCGTGACCGAATCTACTCTATCCATCCTAGAAGCTTAGCCTAATCTCAAACCATACGAAAACAGAAGAACAGGCCTTCCAAAATTGGATGATGTGGGTGATTGAAGTTCCCCTTGGAAATGTTTTGATAGTACAGTCGTTGGAGACAAAATTTAATTGTCTTGACTAGTTGGCTGGAAGAACAAGATGTCGAGTAGGGTTTAAGATCAAATTCTTTACATGTTTCTAATCTAACCAAAACACGCTTGGGTTTCTACACTTGTAGGTTGTTGATCGCATCGATACCCCGGAAACCTACATCAAGTACTTGACCATGCTGGGCCAGAAACATGTGATGTACGATGCCGAACCTCAATACCTCAATCAAATGGGATTCATGTTCCTCGCCGCCATCCAGCCTATTCTAGAGAAAGAGGTACTTTGAAATGGAAATGAATAACTACAGTATGTAGTAGGCCAGCATGTCTGGCTTGGTTGCTTTCAAAGTTAAAAAAGTTACGAGTGTGATCAAAGCAAGAGCGAGACAATCGTAACTCTGATCCTGTAAATCCTGAAACATATTTTACTGTTTTGAGGTTACGGGAGGAAATCTAAATTGATAGGAGATATTGTTTATTCTGATTGCAAAACAAACCACAAACATTGATAGGGCAATTTCTCTTCACACTTTGAAAATCTCACTAATAAGCCAAAAACACTTTGCGCAAGGCATGCATGGCACAAATAAAAGTGATTTTTTTTAAATGCATAAAGTTTTTCAAAATTGGGATTATTTCGCTTTTGCTTGCCCCGCCATCGTATTAAAAGTGTGCTTGCATGCCGCTTAGTCATCGGTCATTACTCTTTGTTCCTTCACTTTCTTTGCATATCTTTCCTCCAACAGAATGCATGGAACGATGAGGTTCGGGATGCCTGGGAACAACTCTTCTTGGTCGTCATTTACACCATGAGAACGTCCATGGAAAGAGAACAAAGACTGGCTCAAAATGGATCCGCCCGGGCACACTCTTGAAAACGCATAAAAAAGCATAGATGTGTTCTTATTTGTACTTATTTCACATGCGAAGAATGCTGGACTAATAAAACAGATGGTGTCTATTTCCTTCCGAGTGGAATATGAAAAGGTACTCAAAATAAGGTTTCAGGGGAATATCATAACATACGCAATCTCCCACGTGTCCACATTCTGATCCTCAAGTACCAACAAAGAGGGAACATGGGATAACTTTCCGACTTTGAGGACCAAGAATGCAATCTATTGGACTTATAAGAAGCTCATACTTTGCATTCTTGTGTGAGAGCAGCGTTAACACTGGTCACAAAAGTCCCAAAACCATCCAGATCGATAAGATTATGGACTCTGGTCAAGTGCTTAAGGGTTTTCTAAGAACATACCACGTCTAGGATGGAATGTTATTCTTACCTTATCCAGATATTGAGATTCGAGACTTCGGCAAAGATCTCAATTCAACCTTGTTCCATTACGGAGCAACAACTTTCAAAAGCCCTTGTAAAGACTGGAGAGGAACTATTTGTTCCATGTTAACTTTTCTATGATTTTGACTATTTAGCCAAGATATTCACATTCTGACGACACTTTCTTCGAAGAAAACCGTACATTAAATCGTGTAACAATGCGTATGCTATTTCACGAATCACACGATACCGAAATACCTTGTTCATCCTCGTTTCTCCAAGTTGAATGGAAACGTGCTCAGAACACGACGAAAAGAATGGTATACTCGAAGCAATGTTCTTTTGTTTCCTTCTCGTGGTAAAGACGGGTGGGATGAAAGTGATGTTTTTTTGCTAACTAAATCTAAGTAGTGACACTTTAAAACCCTAAATGGGACAGTAATATGTAAAATTGAACGGATTGTAAAAAATTATTGTGATCCAATGAGAAAAATAATCTCGCAATAAGGACTTATAAAAACATGGAAATTGTCCATTTGTCTTAATTCCGTAAAAGCAAAAGACGGTACTCTAGGACTCCTCATTATGGAACTTGAAATGAACCACAGCACATCAGTTCATGTAAGACTAGCAGACGAGTGCTATTGCTCACTAGTTGTAAAAATAACTACTAATTTCACACCTCATCTTGTCAAAGTATTGTTGAAGATTTAGTAGGTAGCTGGATTATCTGGTGTTGCTCTCAGGAAAAAAATGAACCATAAAAAAAGCGAATAGCATGGTACAACTACGATTTTTCAAAGGTTTGAAACAAGATAGACACTGATCAATGACTAAAATTTAATATACAAGTAGGGTGACACTAAAACACTTTTCAAACCGAAGTATGATAAAATAAAAACGATAAATCTTTTCTCTTACAGTGACGGGAAGTACATTCTCCGTTGAAATATGGAAGCCGTCAAAAAACTGCCAGAGTCCTTTACTTTTGTGTGTGTTTAGTTAACACGTGACAATGTATTTTTCATTGAATTGGGTGGTCATGTCACCGGCTCGTTCCAAAGATGGGTGGAATGCAGCAGTAGACGATATAGTAATACTTTTTTAACTTAATCATCACAGACCCTGTGGGGCTTAGATTGAGCTGCAATCATTGGTTAAAGCATAGCTTCGTAATCCTTATGTAAAATAAGTCAACTCTATTGGAAACAACAATTCCATGTCCCATACGATTATTCTGTACAATGACTTCAACATGATTAGAAACACTCTCGTAAATACACAAGTATTGATAACTGTAATTTCCGTGTCAAATCTAAGTGGCCCAGTTGCATTTGTTATTGTCATGTGTGCCTTTTAAAAATACCAAGTGTCGAAAAAATCAAATTATTGTCGTTTCTTGGCTAGCCAGGGTAGCTAACAGACTCCAAGACTCCATTTAAATCATAGTTCGCTTCACCAGACTTGAAATAAAAGGAGGAAAACAGTTTAGTATCGAAGGATCTATCTGGAAGCACCCACAAAATTATGTATGCTCTATTTTTGCTAGAATCCCTGATTATTTATATTGAGGCTTGCGCCTGGTGTGGCACCATCTGTGAGTGAAATTTTGATTTGATGGCCAATTCAGTCTCATTTTGGCCGAGGACCCAAAACAAGGCACAACCATGATGGCCCCAAAAACGATCTTTTTTGCTCCCAAAGGGCAAAACAGTACTTAACATTTTGCACATATCAACATCAAATTTCATATTTATTAATTTCTAGTTCAATAAATACAGCTGTATGTTCAGATGGGAGTATACACGTTGGTCAAAAGAAATGAATTAAGAAAATTTACATTTAAGTAATGAATTAATGATTGAAAAAATTCACTTTGAATTCAATGATGCCCCTCAAAGGTCCCTTGTAACCTGAAATAAAAATGATACTTACTATTGAGATGGCCTTGCTTTGTTAATGCCAATTCTATAGGAACTTACAAAATCATCATTAGGTCAATTGTGGTTTTCACAAGGACTTTGAAAATCAAATATTGGAGTAAGGTTTTATCACGATCTTTACCGATTTCTCTAATATTACTATCTGGATAGGGTAAGAATAACATTCTTTTCCTAAGAATGACCAAGGAATTTACAAAAATCTAGATTTTAGAGACGGTGCAATCGTGACCAACAACGTTTTCATCAGGTTAATCCACAAAGGAGATAAAAGAATGATGTTGTTATTACCCTATCCAGATATCAGGGCAGCAGTAACAAAATTACAGTAATTCGTTCCTTTTTTAGAAAAAGGGACTGTAATCCCGTTACAATTTAAAANGTTCCTTTTTTCACGCTCCAGAGTGGCATTTAATTTTTCATTTCTCTCTTTTCAAACGAAGAAACTCGAAGCTTTTGGGCAATCTTAACAAAAAATTCCACTTTTTGATATTTTCAAACATCCTAGAGAAAGTGCTTGCTTCAAAAAACCAATAACGAATGTGTTTACTGGTTTCAGATCTTTTTAAATTTGAACTGCTTTATTGTTTATATCTCTTCGTTCACATTCCGTCGAACTAAAAGACCTGATTCAGAGCGAAATTTTCCTTTGGCTTAAGCGTGCTACATAAAATCTCTCAAATATCCACGAATAAATCGATGACTTTAGGCTAAGGGTTCTAACAAGGAAGTTTTATAAGCTCGAGATTTTGTAATACTGTTTTCCCATCTTGACTTTTTGTGTCATGGTTGCAAATGTTCAACAATCTCAATTGTTGAGCCTAGAAAAAGATCTCAGTTTTAGACGTGAAATATTCTGAGCCCCCCCAAAATATCTCAGTTGTAAACGTGAAATATTTAAATGATACTTAGCTCGGTAACTAAAGGTTCTTGGTGAATGAGAGCAATATTCCCTTAGAGGAAATCTTTTTCCTATTTTATTGATAAAAGGCTAATTTTGTACCCCAAATAGTTCTTGAGCAACTTGCACATGTTTCACATCAACTCATTTGTCCACGATTTGCTCAAACGCACTGCAGTTCAAATATTTAATCAAATACTGTCTGAAACGCCATTTTTGATAAGATTTCGAAAACTGTTTCAAATAACAGCAAGAAAAATATACCGAAGTCAGTAGGTCAGTTTTCTTACAATTGATTGTTCAAAAAAGCGAAATTCATATTGCGACCTGACCTAATTTATGATACCTCAACTTTGTCCGAATTCGAAATCCCCACCCTAAATATATTCATTTTGATTTTTTTAAAATGCCTTTCGCCTTCCGGGTTTCAAATTTCAAAAAGACATGAGGCAGGTTATTGCCATAGGATTGATACTGGTTAAGTAGTCCAAATTTTGGAAGAAAATGGTTTTCCTAATACGTATATACCGTACTTTCATTGCCTTGGCCAATAATGGGAGTTTTGCAGTGCCAAGCAAATAAACAATGTTAATGCCCAAAAGTATAACATGGTGGCAAGAAAGCTTCAATTTTGAGTAAAAAAGTAACCATCATTGAGTAAAGTATGGTCTGGATGAGGCAAAACCCCTGACGTATTGGTCATCTACAGTATAATTTAAGCAAAGGTAATTCTAACGAGTCAAGGCATTACCTTTTTTGGCGAGTAACGGTTGTGTAAGGAATGGCTCTTTTTGGACAAAGTAAATGTACGTAAGTGTAATCCGTTCCTTTTAATGAGGAACGACGAACGCTCTGCCACATATGTAGATTAGAAACTTTGGCAAAGATCTCGATACAAACTTTCTCTATAACGGCGTAAAGACTTTCACAAGTCCTTGTGAAGACTGCAGTGGAATTGTTTGTTTAATGTTGCTGATGTCTAAGTTGAGCACTTAGATGATCTTGTAGTCACAGATCAAGATGCTTTAGCATCCATCAGGGACTTGAAGCTTTCAAGTTCTCCTGGCCCTGATGGTGTGACATCTCAGTCTCTGATGAGATGCTCAGAGGTTCTTGCTCCTGTTTTCTCGTACTTGATGCAAGTTTCCATCCTTTCTGAAGCTAGCTCATGTTGTTCCGATTTTCAAAGGTCGCTCTCCAATAACTGTTGGTCGATTTCTCTCACTTCAATTATTGCGAAGGTGTTTGAGGAGAACATGACGTCCAAACTTGTAGAGTTTCTTGAAGCCCATGAAGTCACTCCTCCTCGCCAGCATGGGTTCCGAGCACATTTTAGCACGGTTACCCAACTGAACATATAAATCAGGTTATTGAGGGATTAGAGAGCCATGAATCAGCTGATGTAGTTTATCTCGATTTGCCTTGGCCTTTGACAAGGTCGATCATGGTCCATGAGATTGGAATCCAAGGCAATGTTCTCAATTGGTTAACAAGTTTCATTTGTGGTAGGAAGCAATTGGTAAACGTCGAGGGATCCCTTAGTGACATACCTGATGTCATGTCGGGCGTTCCTCAAGGCACCATTTTGGGTCCTTTCCTTTTCATTATCTTCATTGCTCCGCTTCAGAAGCTTGTTAGTACTAAGGTCAGTATCTTTTCCAATTGAAGTTGGGGAAAGCTGTTCAAATGTGTGGTTGAATATATCGCACATTTAAGTCCAGAGACAGCATCACGATGATAAATCTGTACAAGTCGATTGCTCAACCAAATCTTCAATATGCTTCACCCATTTGGGCTCCAATGAGTTCAGCAGGTTTGCAAAAGCTCGAACAAGTCCAAAGATGTTTCGCTAGGAACATTACAGGAATGAGAGAGCTCTCCTCGTATTGGGAAAGGCTAGAAACGTTGGGACTGTAGTGTACAGCATTCACCGAAGGTTCGAAAGGTATCATACTGCACGTCTTCAAATGCATCCATGAGCTTTGTCCCAACTTGTCAATTCTAGAGGCTTAACGTGCGTTCTTCAATCCATCGAGAATCCAGGCTAATTAAAACAATGAAGTCCAACTCTCTTCTTTCTCGGGCTGCTTTCAAATATTCGTAGGTTTATGTAGGCTTTGATCCAGTAGCAGGATTAAAGTCAGACTTGGACAAGTTTTTTAATTAAGCGCCTGATCAACCTTATTTTTAAGGGTTAGTCAGATCCGCCATTTCTAACTCCTTGGACGATCATATTCTGACGAAACTTTGTCCCTTTTGTACTAATGTGATGAAAATGTTGTTGGTCAAGATTCAACGTCTCGAAACTTCAAAATTCAGACACAGAACCCAAGTGAAGATCATACGATGATTGACCCCACAATCCTGCAATACCGGGCAAGTATCACCTAATCGTCACTAGCAGTGAGATGTTAAAGTTTAGCAAAGCCATGATTTGATTTTATAACAATATTGGGACATGGTTTTGGGTGACCTTTAGCATTGTTTCGTGCGTGGGTTTTGACGGGATTGAAAATCTCTGAGAAGAGTTTATTTTTAAGTATCTCTTGAATTAATGGAAAATCAGCTACGAATCGTACCTTTTTTTCCTGGAGTACATTCAACCCGAGCTCTACATTAATCAAAATCAAATGGTTGATCGTCCTTGATTCTTCTAATATTTGATTGTTCATCGTAAGTTACTCAACGTTCTATAATTGAAAAGTACGAAATTTCTCAGCAATTCACAAGCACGATCCGAAGGATGATGGTACGGAAACAAGTGACAAGCTGATTGGGTGGAGCACAGAAAACGGACACATCGGGCATGCCCAACGAATCAGTTTATACACTTCTATTCGAATTCATTTCAGAACTTAGCGTCATGGAAAATTTCAACAACACTCCATTTGTCGCGATCATGGCAACAACTCTAAACGCCGAAAGTTCGTCATTTCCGATTTATCTTTCTTACTCAGTTCTTAGGTGAGTCCAATTTATCACATTGGAACTTAATTATGATACGTTAAATGTCGATTTGGATACATTTCCGAGAAGAGTTAAGTCGCTTGAAATTAAAAATGTTTGAATTATTTGGTGACTTCCAAGTGCCTCTTGAAAAGAATGGAGAAATAACAGAATTGCTCTGATTGTTTCTCATTTTAACCAGTGCCAAAGTACATGGCCTCAATGAAAGGTTGCGTGAGAAGTCAAGTTCGGACACTCTGGATTTCAGTTCCAGTTTCGCCGTCCTTCACAAGTAGGCATTGACAAAAAGAAAGGCCAAGGCATATTGGAAAGGGCCTAGAGGGTGGTGAACACAAGAATGGAGAAAGCCCGCTATCTTACCCGCTTGCTCGATTCACTTGACCAAGTTTGACGAAGGCTTTTGAGAGAAAATCAGCTGAGAGTACCGATTTGTCTTTTGACGTTTATTTCTGCGTTACACCACTTCCATCTAATGAGGAGGAAGAGGGTGACGTGTCCAGAACTAAAGGATTAATAATGGCACAAGACACAGCGTCTACAAGTGGAGCTTCAAATTCGCAAGACCGCGTCCTTTCCTCCACTCTAAGTCGACAATGGAGCTCGGAAATCATTTCAGCCGAACATATCGACCTTCAGGCCACGGCCATGGGCCTGGATTGCTCTGGACAGATAGTTCTCTTAGGAGGCAAGAAATATTTGGGCTTGGTTAAGCTTGACTACGAGACCCCAACTTTGGGTGAGTTAGAGCTCTGGCATTGGAATGGCAATAGAAGAGATCGTGTTAGTGCATACGTAATCCATTCATTTTCAGAGGTTACGTCAAAGTTGAATCGACCCACGACGAAATGGGAAGCTTGCAAAATCAGTTGGAATCCGGATATCGGGTCGAAAGAGGTGGTGGGAATGGCTTGGAACGACCGGGTGGAGTTGTTCAAAGTGCAACCACATTCTATTGCCTCCATGGATCAATTGCGCTTCCATTCCCGCGTTATCACCGATTTTGATTGGAGCTATGAAGACCCGAATGTCCTTGCATCGGCTTCGCTTGACAGCTTGGTGTATCAATGGGACATTCGCGAACCATCTACTCCAGTATTAACCCTCAATGGAATGGTGCCAATCACACATGTACGTATTCGTACCTAAACCTATAAGGCAGTCTTGCCTAGGTGTCAGAACTTCTTATCGTATACTTGAATCTTTTAGGTTCGATGGAACAGACACAATCCACATCACCTTGCTACTACCCATGAGGGCGAAGTCAAAATCTGGGATAATAGACGCCTCGATATGCCCACACGATTTATCAGTATGCAGTCTTCCCGTATCCTCAGCTTGGATTGGAGCCGCAATTCGGCCCATAAATTTGTGACCAGTGGTCAAGATTGCACTGTCAAGTGTTTCGATCTCGCAACCGACCACAAGAATCCCAAAAAAGTACTCAAAACCGCTGCTCCTGTTCTCCGAGCCAGGTGAGAGCCAACTACCAAAACGTCCAAAATCTCTTACTTTCATTGTTTTTATTTTGCTTTCTTAGATACACACCATTTGGAGAGGGCTTGGCCACAGTCATTATCCCACAATTGCATCGTAACGATAATACATTGTTCTTGTGGAACTCTCAACATTTACAGTCACCTGTTCATTGTTTCTTCGGGCATAAGGATGTGATCCTTGATTTTGACTGGCGGCGACTAGAAGGAAGCGATGACATGGAAATGGTAAAACCTATGCGTGTTGAAGCCAGAAAACAGTGTTGGATAGAAATATGTCGATTTTTCAGATTACGTGGTCCCGAGATCACACTTTGAGGCTGTGGCAAGTACCAGTTGCTCTTCAAAACCAATGCGGTGGAAAAGGTTGTTCAACAAAGACTTCAGTCTCAAACGAAAGCGATTGTGACGAGAAAGAAGATGACGACATCAACAATTACGAGGAGAAACATGACAATAGCCATCCACCGCCCTTGGAGCCCCAAGATTCCTTTGAAGAGCTGGATGTCGACAAAACCCTCACCAGATCGGGTGGATTAGAACTGCTCAAAGAAGAAGAGGAACAACAACAGCAATTGCAAAATAATCTCGATACTGCATTCATAGTACCCTCCAGAGAATCGACTCCGTTGCGACAGCTGGAGAGGAAGAATTCCAGTATTTTGGCTCAAGAGTTCCAGTCTTTAGACATGAGTCGCATCAAATACATCACCATTGAAAACCTAGACTGGGCTAGACGGACTTGTCGACTCTCGGCCAGTTTCCTTGGCAAGATCACATTTCATAAAATATTCCTCAGAATCACGTTTCAACGTGATTATCCCCTATCATGCCCAATGTTCGCGATTGGACGAGGAACTACCCTGGACAGTGCCAGTAAAGCTTCTATTGTCGACGCCATGAAAATGACAGCTGGCCAACATGTTCGAAGAAATTTGATCTGTCTGGAGCCGTGTCTTCTTCAACTAGAGGCTTTGATTGATCAGATGAGAAAAGGCGGTGGAGGCGAGTCCTTTACATCATCGTCAGATATCCTCAGCATGCGGAATAGTCTACCGGGACAAGGAGAAGCCTTAAAAAATAACACGCCACCTCCAAATCCATTTCCTTTGGCAGTTGATGGCAATCCGGAGATGTTAGAAGGTGACATGGGAAATTTGCCAGACAGCAATGTACCCTACCCCAAATTAAGTGGAGCTCGATTTTGCTCCAATGACTTGTTGGTATGTTTCTGCCAGACTGATTCTGTGTCAAAAATGGTGAGGAGTTCGCCTGGAAACACCTTGATTTTGACACCTCGAGCTTTGCCAGCCTTCGAAACCTCGTACCATCTCACGCAACAATTGGATATAATGAATGGAATGAGACCTATGAATGCTCGAAGCGGCCAATTTAGACAGAGTCCAAGCAAATATCAGAGCTCTTCATCGAACTTGACGTGTAACAGCTCGTCCTCG
>NC_081446.1:11118006-11179760 GCF_007210705.1 Tigriopus californicus
AGCTGTAGCTTAAAGGTGCCTAATGCTCTTCAAGGAGTATGGCAAGTCGATCAAGTACATCTTAACTTTAATGATCATAGTTTGGAATACGTTACGCGAATTGGGAAAAGAGGGGGCGGCATAGGAGTGCTTGTGCACAATTCTGTCTTATACTCAAAACCTCAAGATATAAGCCTAATGTCGGATGACCTTGAGGTAATTGGAATTGAAACGAAAGACTATTTAATGATATCTGTTTATATTCCACCAAATGCAAATCATGCAAATACAACAGGCTATCTTAGATCTTGAAATATTATGTTCTCTTTGCAAAAGTAAACCAATGTTTTTATGCGGCGATTTCAATGTGAATTTTATGTCGACTTGCTCCAAATCCCAGAAGCTGAATAACCTTATGATAGCCTTAGAACTTGTACCTCTTATCAATAAACCAACAAGAATAACAACGAAATCAAAAACCCAAATTGACAATATATTTACAAATCGCAAAAATAAAGCCAAATGTGGGATTTTACTTTGTGATGTTATCGACCACCTTGGTTTCTTTTTACTTCATTAGCAAAGAAAAGTACTAATACTAAAGAATTCTTATTCAAGCATCATAGAAACGCGAAAACTCATAACATCAACAATCTATGCCAAATACTTCAGAGCGTGAGTTGGAACATACCAGAATCCGACCCGGCCGAGGCCTTTTCAGATTTTGTGCAAAGCCTTTTTTCTAAGGCCTTTAAGACAGCATGCCCCCAATAATAAACAGAAAATACAAAAATTCTTCTAGGTCTAGTCATCAAAATCCTTGGATGACTAAAGGACTCATTACGTCAAAAAAGTTGTATTCCAAATTTCAAAGGGTTCGCAATGAGAAAAATAGAAAAGAACAAAAAGGTTACTCTAGCATCTACTATAACCTCATAAAAATTCAAAATCAATTCATTGGAAAAAGTACTTTGATTCTAGTACAAAAAAAATCCCGGTCTAATTTGGAAAGGAGCTCAGACAATTCTTGGGTACAATTAAAAAAAATAATTCGCTACCAATCCAAATAAAAAATGGGAGATGTTTAATCACAAATAAGCAAAATATACCAAAAGCTTTTAACAACTACTTTGGCTCGGTCGGTAAAACCATTAACGACAATTTATAAATCGGCGATGTTGCGCACGAGTTTCTTGACAACATTTTATCAAAACATCAAGAGCGGAAATATTAAACTAGTCATGGCATTGATGAGATATCTAGCTTAATTATAAAAGGTGTCAAGACAGAAATTGTAGGTCCTGTTACGACGTTGATAAACATATCTCTTGTGACAGGCTTCATACCGACAAGGTGGGAAACAGCAAGAGTGTTACCGCTCTTTAAGGGTGGCAACAAAGAAGATTTATCCAATTATCGGCTGATTAGTATATTACCCACATTGTCAAAAGTCTTAGAAAAAAATGTTTACCAACAAATATTTCTTCCTTTCGGGGAAAATCATTTAACTGATTCCCAATTTGGATTTAGGCCAAGTCATTCTACAAGTCACGCAGTTCACAATATTTTCAATAACATGGGTGAAGAACAACCGAAGAAATACTCGGCAGGCGTTTTTCTTGATTTGAAAAAGGCATTCGACACCGGTAACTATGAAATTCTCCTCGCAAAGATGGAACGTTATGGGTACAGTACGAACATATTAAGATGGTGTAGAAACTACCTATTTCAAAGACAGCAACGAGTAGACCTGGATGGGGTGGCTTCGGGTTTGATGGAGTTGACTTGCGGCGTCCCACAGGGAAGTATTTTAGGGCCTTTGTTCTTTTCGATCTACATTAACGATCTTCCCACAGCTTTTGATTTGAAAACGACTATGTTTGCCGATGACACAACTCTGCAACTCTCCTCCAATGACCTGAAGACCTTACAGCAGAAAACTGATCAATCTCTAGCAAAAATTTCTTCATGGCTGTTATCAAATAGACTTGCTTTGAACTTGGAGAAAACGAGGTTTATTTTATTTAGTCCACGGAATATGGCGAACAATTTTAGCTTGATTTTAAATGGAAATAAGATAACGCAAGTTGGCTCTCAAAGTAACGAAAAGGTGGTGAAATTTTTAGGATCACATCCATTGGAAAGAGCAAATCCGGCATTTGGGCGCCAATATTCGCAACTATTTTTACTCTTTTCTTGTCAAAGAGGGCAATCCCCAAGCCACTTCGACTTGTGCTGCATTACTCATTAATTAAAACGAGAGTGGAATATGGGGTTGAGTTTTTTGGCAATAGTTCGGCAATGAAAAGCTTCATCGTCCTCCAAAAGAAAGTTGTTAGGTGGATAATGCAAGCCAAAAAGAAGTCTCACACAAGTAAAATCTTTAGGGCTCATAATATTTTAAAAGTTATTGACACTGAAATTTTTATACAGTTGTCTTTGCAAACAAACACCATTGACTATTAACCAGTATACTTATAAAGTAGAAAGAAATGGGTCTTCATACTTCAGCCTACCAATAGTGCGCCTTGAGTGGCATAAAACTTTCCCAAAGTTCTCGTTCCCTTGGACCTGGAACTACTGCCTTAGTGAAGCAATTATCGACATGTCGGCCATGAACTCATTGAACTCGTGCTTACTCATCCGAGTGCAATATAGATAAATGCTATTCCTGGTGGGAGGTGCTTTGAGCACCTTGGCTGGCTCCTCATTCGCCTCGTGATTGCTTTGATAAAAACACTGACACTACGGCACGCAAGTATTCACTGATATCCTCATTGCTGAGAGTATTATCGGCTCCCATGAAAAACAGCCACTTGGCTTATGGGCTGCCGTAGGTTATTAGGCTTAAATCTTAACCAAATACGATCTACCTATTTCCCCAAATAAATCCAATCCAATCCCATCCAAGTCGATCAAGGCTCACAAAGGTCACTTCACCACATAAGAGAATCAACTCGCAGCTTTTAACACAACGGATCCAGCAGAAGGTGATAGCAGCTTGTACTTGAAGCTGGTCGGTCAAGTCAAGGACATGGCCGATGAGATTCGAATTGTACAACGACTGGACGACATTGGACACGAGATAACTGAGAAGGAAGCCGAGACCGTCTTAACGGCCATGTATGCGTAACTGAGCCAGATGTTGATACACGCACACAAGCGATTGATGAATACAAAAGATGCATGAGTACAATAACTTCCTCTCCTGTTTTTTTAATGTTCCGTCCATCAAAAGGATAAGTATGTGTAGAGAACCGATGTACATACTTAAGTTGAACCAATTTTTAGTCCATCAATCAAAGCTAAAAGGAAGAAAAAAACGGTTTAAAGGACAAGACAACTTGGCTTATTGGCTCAACTTCGATCCATACCTTTGATAAAGGCATCTTTGAGCCGAATTTGGACGTTCCAAAGGAAAGGTGCAATGCTCAAAGGAACACTTTGATTCCATATTTCTGAGGTACGTTGACTTATTCAAGGATGACGTCATCACTAGACAGAGACAGTAGGGTGGGGGAAACATTACTTTTGTCCAAATCAACGGAATGCATTTTTCCTCACACAAGTAGGACTCTAGTTGGCTCAGAAAGCGTTCGTCAAAAGCAATGAGCTCTTGAAATTCAGCACAACGTGGGCACAAAATGACTTGCTTAGCACCACGTTGGTAAGGTCTTACCAAAGTGATGCTAGCTCATTCAATTTGCGCGCTCCCTGGTTTGAATTTTAAATGCTCATAACTTTTTGACACAGATGTTCGATTGAGGTACAAATTGGCGAACATTTTATGAGCCTACCGCTGAGTCCAATCGTGTAAAGGGAAATGCATTTGATTGATTGGAATTGCAATTACTCATTTTCCCCCACCACCGTCGCTCTCCAGTAGTAAAATCGTCCTTGATTTATTCAACATTCTCCCAGGGGAAGTAAGTAACTAGGGATGGGAGTATATGCCAAAAAACAGCGGGGTTATTCACTCACAGTGGAGGAAAATGTGCTCTTCTGTACCTTCAATGTCAAGTCATTTTATGAGATCCATTATGAATTACCTCCGTTGAAAAATATTTCGCACAATATATGCTAATTATCTAATTTTCTGAAACACAAAAATCGTTTCAAAGAGTTCTTCGGTGCAAAAACATGTGTCAAAAGACATGCTATGAAAGGATATATATATGCAGTATGGATTTATTTTCCGTTTCGCCTCTTTGGTCTTTAGAAGCAAGACCAGGGCAAGATTGTCAGAACCACCCATAAAGTCAAACTAAGATTAGACCACACCTATAAAAAGGTGTTATAGCTTGTATGGGCTTGTTTAAAAGTAATGCCTTACCTGGCAATTCCGTTGCTAGGAGATAAAGTACCATTATGTAAACAGTCATATTGGCAAAGAGGTTTCAACTGTATGAAAATACACGTATCAGAATCTCAAACGCCAGCGAAATGCACTACTTTGTTCAAGAAAAGAAGGAATTCAACACTCAAATGTAGCACAGTTTACAAAAGGCAACCATTATGAACCATTGGATCGTGTTTTTCTTGCTGATTTCTATTTGCAAGTCTGAAAAACTTCGAACCAACGTTACACTTGCCCGCTTGGCCTACCACGCTCAAGCT
The DNA here is from genome assembly GCF_007210705.1 of Tigriopus californicus. Taxonomy (NCBI): domain Eukaryota; kingdom Metazoa; phylum Arthropoda; class Copepoda; order Harpacticoida; family Harpacticidae; genus Tigriopus; species Tigriopus californicus. The sequence goes on from NC_081446.1 coordinate 11,122,603, forward strand.
TTGGAGATTTTTCCTCGAGCTCTGTGGACCGATGTTGATGTGTTTGAAACATACACAACTTTGACGCTTGATGAAGATTTGTTTGCCCTCCCGATACACTTAAAAACAGAGATGTAAGTGCAATCGAAATGCAAATTCATGATTAATTCATACATGAAAGGTTAACTTTGTAATAAAAATAGAAATATCAGAGAAATCAGGGATGCTGGATTGGCTATTTTGAGTTCTTGCACTCCCGGCGAAGAAGTGGATCTGATTGTGTCCTACCAGATTCCAGTCCTGATATTTGAGGAATGCGAGATCCTCCAACTCAAGCATTTGCCGATGAATCTGGAGTCAAGGGTAAGAAATTAAGGGGTTTGATAATCGCATTGCAACTGTTTTTTTAATCGAGTAATTCTTAGATCTTCACAATCGATCAAAGTTGGCGGGTCACCGAAATTTACAAGATAGATGCGGCCAGTGAAAAAGTGATTTTCCAAGACATCGGCATCTACGACCCAAACCGTGGTTTTGCTTTAGATCAGCCGTCAATCTGGTTTCGCCGCCAAAACTTGAATGGTTATAGCTTTAGAATTGGACATCACCAAGAAAGTCGTCCCTTATTTTTTATTGATTCTGAGGGATCTTTCCAAGGGTATCTGGGCAGCATTGTCCAACAACTCAAAAATACCCTGAACTTTAGTTCGATTTTGGTTCCCAACCTTAGCAATCGTTATGGGGCTTTGAAAAATGCTACTGCATTTGATGGACTTGTTGGCATGATACAAGAGGGCAAAGTGGATTGGGCAGTTGCTGATTTATCTGCTACCAAGGAGCGGTTGAAGGCCATAGAGGTTCTTGAGCCTTGTTGGCCGACCTCTTACAAGTGAGTTTAATTGATGACTCTCATTTCCTTGAGAATCAAAAGCCATATTATTTTGACAATTCAGAACTCCTTGCGAACTTCAAGTTATTAATTCACAACAAAAAATTGATTAAAACATGAAAATCAAACTTGAGACTGAAATACGAGCGTTGTTTAGCTGTTAGTTTAACTGAAAAGTTACCTTCAAAATTTCGATCTTGGTATACATGAAGTGCAGATAATTTTCAGTCTTAAATAATGAAATTATGTTTAAGGGTTCCATTATGTTTCTGCATGTAGATTACTACTCAAACGCCCAAGAAACTCAATTCAATGGACCACATACGTTCGAGGATACAACGCTATGTTTTGGACATCTTACTTTTTTACAGTCATACTATTGATGACAGCATTCTATGTTATTGCAAGATATTGGAATGTTCCTTGGGACCAAATTCTGGGTCATTTCTTTGGAGCCATACTGAACCGTGAAATCACAGCACTCGATCCGAAGACTTTGAAAACGAGTTTGCGTATCTTATCGTTCAGTATGTTGATGTTTTCCTTCGTTGTGTTTGCCACGTACAATGCGGTTATCACGTCGTTCTTGGCCACTCGAGAAATATCTATACCCGTTAAAAACGTGGCAGATTTACTAAAACCAGAAGTTAAACTTGCCTTAAAGGCGGGAACGGCCACTTATGACATGTTTCGGAATGCCAAAGAAGGCTCTCTGTTAAAGCAGATTTATGACACAAAGATCAAGTCTGACAAGTTGGCCGTCTTTGAGGGAGGTAGCATTACTTACGATAAAACAGAATCTAACAAAACTCGTCTTATAAACTTGGGCTACTATTTTATCTTGGACTCTATATATCATGCTCTTATCAATGAAGATCCCTGCATGTACATTTTTGGTCCATTCGAGAAATTTTTCATCGATTTTAGTTCTTTCGGCATTACCAAGAATTCCCCCTTCAAGAACTTGCTCAACTTTCATCTTCGAAGACAGCGAGATGCTGGACTTTGGCAGACCTATAAACAACGTATGTTTATCAGCAAGTCAAATCTCCCTAAACCCGCAGATTGCAAGGAGAGGGCTGTTGATGATGATATTGGTTTAGAACTTGATGTCACGATTCCGGTATTTTTTGTCTTTGCTTCTGGAATCCTTGTTAGCTTTGGGATTTCAATCGTGGAAAGGCTATATTCAATGCTGATCTGAGGAGTGCTTACTATGAACTTATGAACTAGCTTTATTCTCCATTCTTATGGATCGACGAAATTGGTGTTTTTTTATAGAATAAACATTGATGAATAACTAGACACAAGGCTCAAAACAATTATTTGATTAAAACGGCTTACTTAAACAATACTGGCAATGGCAATGATTTAGAGAAGGTCTATCTACTATAATTTTCCTCGGTCGTAGCAACAGGGGGATGTATTAAACTTAAGAATTGATTAAGTTTTAAAGTTTTTAGTGCTCTCATGACACTTAGTTATTCAAAATCGTCATTGGCATTTAATTACGAAGGCCAGGCGTATTAAGGTAAGCAACCCAAGAATTGGAGTTGGAACCAAAAGCAACGATCCATCTCGTAATTGGGTGCGCTACACCAGATGTATTTTGTCAGAGAGTTTGCCAAACAATTTCCGAAATATTTGGTATTTGCCGATCCGCTCTTCTTTGATCCGTCCACACGTGAACCCACAGAGATTAAAACCTCTGCTAATTCAGTTGTTGAAAGAAATCATTCGTTGATGATCTGAGCAACACATGTTTTGACATGGTTTCATGCTCCATTCATACGATTAGACGAAAATTGGTGTTTCATTGTAAAAATAATTGACGAGTACTCCGGCATTAGGCCCATAATTGTTTTTCATGTTGAACGGCTCAGAGACCACTACTGTTGCTGGCTGTGATTAAGAGAAGGTCTCTGGGTTTTTTTTCCTATCACAACAGGGATTTGTTTGAGTATTAGAATGATAATTTCAATTATTTTTGAAAGTTTTCTGTCTTCAGTATTCCATATTTCAGGTGTTTTTTTTAGTTTCCAGTCTTAGATGTGAACCTTTAGAATAGATTTGCTTTCAACGACCACGAAAGCTATATTTCTGAGGATGTTTTGATTTGGCATTAAATGGGAAAAGTCCGTCCTCCATTAATTAGCTATTCATTATAGAAACCTTGAAATTTTGGGTTGGTCCCAAGTATATGCAAAACGGACAGAGGTACTGACACTCCTAACTTAGTAAACCTAACTGAAGTAACTGAGGGAAGCATAGTAGAGAATCCTCTCCATGCTTGCGATGTCCATAAACAATTAAGCGACAAGAAGATGGGCAAAGATTGCGAATTGCCTCACTCAAGGTTGATTTCTCGAACTTTGCGAGTTTGGCCTTCTCAAGTTCAATGAGTAGGCTTGTCATAAGCAAGAGTGTGGCTATTCCCACCCCTTCATGTGCATGAGATCATTGAGGCATGAGGTATAGATGAACTTGACTAAATTTGAGCCCAATACGTATGTAGGCGTTGATCCAGTAGCAGGATTTGAGTCACACTTGGACAAGTTTTTGACTAAAATTCCCGATGAACCTTACATTCAAGTGTTGGGTCAGCCAACTCTAAATCGTTGGTCGATTAAATAAATATATTTGAATAAAAGTTAAGCAAAATGAATAAATTTCTCGGCTTGAAGTGCTGGAATTCCAACCCCAATAGCGTTAAGGAATCCGAAACAAAAAAATATGAAAAAATACCATGCTCATGAAACTCAGGATATATGGTCAATGTAATGTAAAAAACACTAAATAAAATTTGAATTTGCGGCCTACCCTTGGTGAGTAACATAAGCTTTTGACAACATAACTTTGAAACGAACTATTTTACAAGTAAACAACCCGTGGAATCACTAGACAAATTTTGGTGAATTCTTAGAAAACCAGGTTTTATATTAAGTACATCACGGGCCACCTGGACTCAAAACAAATGAGGTTATTATTAACACCCCTCAGCTTTCGTCTTTTTTTGATGACTCTTGCGCACGTCTTTACCGTTCTTAACATCCCTACCACAACTTTTTTCATCCACCTTGTATCGAACTGACAATGAGGATGGTTATCTATGTTTTGGCCAAATTTACAGAGTTTTAGACAATGTTAATGCCAGAAAAGGCTCAGCTGAACCAAAACATCAAATACATTAAAATATTGAGATCTTGATTGCTGCTATGGGAGCCTTTGTTGAAAAAGCCAACTGAATCAGTGCGGGTTTGTGAAGGTTTGGCCACTAGGCGTCTGATGGAACCTTCAGATGGATGTTGCACGAGGATCTTGGCTTATGGCAATACGGCTGCAAGATGTGTTCTGATTTTCACGGCTCTGAGCACAGAGCACGGACAGGATCGGATCCCTGGCGAAACGTGTCATGTGCATTTTTGTTGGCTTAATTTGACAACGTCTCCCTGGATTCCATCACAACAATGCATCAGACCAATGTGACCTTCTGACATCCTCTGAGAACAATTAATCCATTCAGCAGGGGATCCCCCACGGGAGCTGAAGGGGGAAGCATGAATCACCTGTTGTAACTTGTTTGGTATGGTTTATTATTCCAGTAGACGTAGAGTGTGTCCATTTCAATGCGAGATCGAACATATATAGTAACGCATTCCCAAATCCATCCGAGCAAGAGCTCAATTAGTAGCCTCTTGCTACACTGTTCATTTTTTTGTCCTACGACCAAGGCTGACTTTTAGCGACCTTGACCTTTGTCTAAGAATTCGCCCACATTAATAAAAAAAATGCGGCCAAAATATAGAATTATCAGTTATATGCTCCCAGTGTACACAGCAGCTCCTTTCGCATTTGGTTTTGCGGGTGCCTCGTAAAGCTTTTGAGTATGACTACATGCCTAGAGATCAATTCTCAAATGTGCGTTCATTCACACGGAGTTGGCGATCAAAAACTCATTGCCATATTGATGAATTTATTGAGCTTGGCGAGGCTTGTCAAGTTGAGCGAGGAAATGATTATGCAATCACAGACCGAGATGCCTTTGAGGCCCTTTGAGGGATATATGGCTCTCGAGCTCTCCTGGTCCTGATGGTGTGACATCTCAGTTTCTAATGAAATGCTCACTGGTTCTTGCTTCTGTTTTCTCGTCCTTAATACCCTTTGTCCTTTCTCTCTTCTTTGAAGCTTATTCATGTTTTTCCGATTTTTAAAGGAGGAGATCAAGTTGCCACCAGAAACTACAGGCCGATTTCTCTTACTTCGACGTTTGAGGAGATGAAGTTCGAAATTGTAGAGTTTCTTAAAGTCCATGATGTCCTTTTTCCTAGTCAGTATGGGTTCCGAGCGCATTTTGACACAAACTTTACTTTGTCTTTCAACTTCCAGAATATTTGGTTGCCAAAAAACAGCTAAACTTTACTTCTTCTGAAAACTGAGAGTCAGCTTTCCGCAGATAAAAATAAAAAGACGTTGAGAATTTTGAACATTCTAAAACCAATTCATAGGAACTTTCGATGATTTTACAATAGCTTGGAATATTTATCTCACATGTACGTGGTGCATATGCACTTGAAAATATGACTCTTATCCATGAACTGCGGGATCACGAAAAGCACAAACAACTAGTTACAAAGAACATTTATCGATAACAAATGCTACGACGAAATGCTTTTAAATATCTCGTTTTTGGTAACATTATTGTGGACCCACTGCCTAACGACTCTAGAGGTTCTTTTTGGCACCTTCTGAATTCAGGATGGCGCAGTTACGAACGTGTAACAAAGCAAACTTTAAAGGGGTTAGGCCTGTTGGATGAAAATGGGGACCGATCTTCGTTGAGCAACTCCTTATTTGGCCTTTCAATCGTGAAATGATCCATTATTCCCGTGAAGAATTTGAAGAGCTCAACTCTGGCCAAAGTCTCCCCCAGACATCGCCTTTTGCCCAACCCAAAAGGGATCACATAGGGACTGGGCACGAATCTGCCATTTTCATCAATGAAGCGACTTGGATTGAATTTTTGGGGGTTGGAAAAATACTTGGGGTCCATCAGAACCTCGCCAATGTTTGGAACTATTTGTGTGCCTTTTGGAATGAAATAGCCTTTAAAATGAGTATCCTTGCTGGCCTCTCTTGGCACTGAGTTTGGAACGATGTTGGCCAATCTTTGGATCTCATGGATGGTGGCTTCGGTGAAGGGCATGTTTTGTCGCTCCGAGTTGGTTGGAATTCGATTGCCTCCCGTGATTTCTTTCAGTTCCTTTTTAATCTTGGTTTGAATGTCAGGGCGGTTCGCTAAAAATAGCATTGCCCATGTCAATGTCATGCTGACTGTCACACTTCCGGCTCCAAAAAGGTCTTCTGTGACGATTTGCAGATTCAGTTTTCCATCATTGCCCTGGAAGCTGATACCTGAATCAGGCTCTCGTTGCTTCTGAATATGAGCATCGATAAAGTCTCTCAAGTTGTTGGGATCAAAGGTCTCTTCGTGTTCTAAAATTGGGCGCTTGCAAATCTTTCTTATCTCTAACATTGCTGTTTTGAATTGGAGATGCCACAAACCCATTTTAGATAGGATACTTTCAATGGTGGGAAACAAAAGGGCTACTAAAATCCACGGCGAAGCTGAGGATTCGTCAAATTCGTTCATTAGTTGGGTAATCCTCTGAATCTTGGGATCATTTGCAGACACTCCTTGTCCCGTGGTTATGGTCCAAAGGGCATTCACAACAGATGTATTGAACACGCCAAAAACGCTCATGGGTTGACCGTGTTTACTCTCTAATACGGAGCACAACTGGTTGACTTGCTCGTCGATGACTTCTTCCATCTTTTGCTTGCCAAATCCAAAATCTCTCAGTGTTCGCAAGGCAAAACGCCGTTGTTCCGACCATTGTTTGCCCTTGGAAAATATCACACCAGGCTCGCCTCCGTCCGATAATGTGCCTTTCATCCCTGGAAGAAAGCTGGGTCGGTCCAGGAAATCGTCATGAAAGCCTGATTCTTGAATGGAATCAAAGTCGTTCAAAACAACGACTCTTGATGGTCCCAAGAAGAGTCCAAAGATGTCACCATATTTTCCTCGAAATTTATGGTAGCTTTCCACGATATTGGAGCCCAATTTGTAGCCATGGCCAATGAAGGGTAAGGCCAAAGTCGGTCCATTGGGAAATCCTTTGGGTTGTGTGTAATTCTTGTACCACCACGTAAAGGCAAGCCCAATAACAATTGATAGAAATATAGAAAACATGACCTTCTATGCTGATTCTCAACCTTATCAATTTCAAGTCCGATTGACGATTGCATTACATTTTGCATTTATATGTTTTATCTTTTCCTTATCGATGACATGTGTAATGCTATGCGTGTTGTGGGGACATATTTACATTATCGCAATTTTGTCTGTTGTTCTAATCTAATTCTTTTGGCTGTTTCTCCTCTGGAACTTTAAGTATTCACTTTGAGTTATAAGTAAGTTATATCTTTTCATAGATTGGTAATGAATATGATTTAAAACAATAGTTTGCTTTGGCGCGAAAAGAAAACGTCCAAAATTGGTTTCTTGTTATAAAATAACCCAGTTGGCAAATACTTTGAATGTTCGGTTACCGCAAGGTCCGGTGGCATGGCCCAAAATGGTCCTGGAAAAACTTTTATCAAAGAACCAATTACTAAGTATGCTTGGGGATGCTCATGAATGAGTCATGATACCTTAGACTTTTGCGCTTTTTATACTCATCATAAGTGACTAAATGAAATTTCTTTACTCCTAGTGTAGTGGCTAGCACAGTTTGAAAAAAAGAGAGGTATTGGTTTGATATTTTCATTTGAAGGTTTGAACCCCACCCGCTTATGTTTAATTTTGGGCACATTCGGACAAGGAAGTTGAGAAAAAGACTTTTGGGAATACAAGTGAGCCTCCAACTTGAAATTTACGATTTTGAGATGCCGCATGTGTAAGAATTTGATGAAAAGACAAATTTTGATTCAAAGTGTTCCTGAAATAAATCTTTCCATCTATTTATTTCATGAAGCCTCTTTTCTTGCTTTTAGTTCACTTTTACTTCACCCCGACAATCATGATTGATTACATAATACGAATCTGAGTGAGAGCCCATTGAATATCTTGTTGTGCGTGGGTTTTATCCTTGCTTTGGACGAAAAATATATTTCAGCGAAGACATATGAGACGTGTTTTATACGGTGGAAATTGGTAGCCTTTGAAGATATTCACACTAGTTTCGAACTTTCTTGGGCGGTTGAAGTGGGTTGCAGTGTTAACTTATTAATGAAATATAACAAAAGGTCCGTGACTTCTCTTTAACAAGATCTTTTTTTTAAGATCGCTTGATAGGCAAGAAAAGTTAGAGTAACGGGCAAAAAGATAAAATTATGAATCGATGAACAAGCAAAATATTGCTTACAAGAGACATTTCATTGTCATGCATAATTTGGATTTGCTTGGTTGGATAAACTATGAACGACTATGAACTATCTGACATTTGCTCTTTTTTACTGCTTTTACTGACAGCGACCATTTTTTCGCATTTATTTTCTACTCATCGGACTTCACTTAAATTTCAGGTGTTTTTCCTTGTTTTTGACTGATATTGACGTTCTTTTATGAATTTGTTACATGCATTTGTTGGATCCTCCGGTTAGAATATTGTTTGACAGCTAACTTATTGATATTGTTTTGTTTTGAATTAGTTAATGTTAGTTGTAATATTTTTGTCAAAATGTTTGTTAACGTTGGTTTTAATTAAGTTTTTGAACTGATATCTTTACCATCACATGAGTGAACAAACGCAATCATTCAAAATCCACATCTCCAAACATTTCAGTGTTAATGTCAAATTAGAAGCCAAACAATTGTAGAATAAAAATTGAATACCAGAAGAATCTCTATAACCACGTCCGAATGACAAGGACATGTCTCTCAGTCTTTTTTGCCCTTTACTTAGGAATGGTAAAGTAAAAATTATTTAATAGGTTTGACTTGAAGTACTCGTCAAGGCTTAAAGGTTGAAATCCGGACATCGAGGAGTTATCAAAACGTTTGTAATTGACAAGAAAATCACATAGGGACACTTTTAAATGCTCGTTTCTTTGTTGGTTAAATTTGTTATTACTTTAAAAAAAAGAAATATGTCTAGAGTTGAAGCACTGGAGGCTCCCGAAAACCATCGCCGAAATTTCATTCTGCACGAGAAATAGAAATAAGGATGTGAGCGTAAAAATTATTGCGAAAAAGTTTGCCGAGATCAACAGTATCAAATGTTTAAAAACGCTTCAATAACAACCCAAGCGTGGAAAGAAAGTCTGGAAGGGATAAAAATGCTGATCCATGCGATACCAAATATAATACGAAAGTTAATCCATATTTTAAATTAAAAAAACCGTCAACTTTCAAGCGCATATGTAGCCATGGCAGTATGAAAATCTCATTCGTTTTTTTCAAAGGTCAAAGAAGGTCACAGTTAAGGTCCTACAAGACTCAGGTGGGATCAGATCGCAACAGCCAACAAAACTTAATGCTTGCTAAAACTCAGCTTGCTTATTAGATTTCGCACAGATCAATCATTGTTCAACTGTTCTTCTTGTTTGAGGGTCATTTGGAGTGGCTTTCAGGACTTGTCAAAAAAAATGTCAATTTCTCCTTTGTTCTTAAACAAATTTATGTCTTTCTATGTTCAATCAATAATGGTCCTAATTCCTAATGCACATTGGCAATTTTTGTGAAAAATCTGTGAAACGCTAAAAGCTAAATTCAATGTTTTTGCCTAACCTCCAGCGGGTTACCCTTTGAGACCAGTCCAGTAGTGATGGGGATCAAATTAATAATTACGGGAGGTTATGACCAGGGCTGCCAATAGTAGAAAAGTGGCTCAGAGTGGCTATGACCAAGAGCAGGCCGCTTTGCCGGGAAGCTCGTTCGCAGTCTATATTTCTAGCATAACATTTTTGAGTTGGACCAAAAATCTACAAATTCATGTGTTTGGTTCTTGAACTACCAAAATATGATGAAAATGCGCATAATATTACTCCTGCGATTGGAACCTCTAAATATTTACTTTTCGAGAAAATGGCTGAAATATTTTAAAGAAAATATTTTTTTATTGAAATTCAATGTTTTAACCGCTCTAGTCATGAGTTATGATTACCCTTATGCGTGATTAGCTATGATCGAAGTTTCTAAAAATATACTGTATAAACTGAGAAAGTGACCATTTTAAATGTCCGAATTTTTATGTGTACACACTTTAACTAAAATAAGTTGACTGATAAATATGTTTCGCCCTGTGGGTACCGCAAATTATCAATGAGAAAACAATCGCTAGCAAGAAGATAAATGAGCACAAATAGCTGAGACGTTGCCTCGTGTTTTTATTGCTCGTCTGTCTGCGAAACGAACCGCAAAGTAAACATTAGGTTATTCAGAACGTTCATGAACTTCGCTTACCCCAAATTTGGCTCAAAAGTACGTTATCTTTTCAACGTATCAAACAATACTCTCAGCGTAAAGGTTGCTCGTTGGGTAATACTTTTTGGGAGTCAATTTCTTTTTTTTTTGTTGCTGTGGGATAAAATCTCTGCAGTTTCCAGACCTGAATAAATCAATATCTTTTCTCTATTTTCTGAAGAACAGTTTTTTCTGGAAATCCTGACGTCCATGATAGCAAGGGGCACATCCAAGTCAACAAGTTGGGCCTTTAAGCTGTCGTTATATGGGTTAAGTTATGTATATGGATTAAGCTACTCTTCAGTTACTCTTCAACCAGTGTTGAATGTTTGAAAAACAAATTTTGGAGAATATTGCGAGAAATTGGACGTTAAAAATATTGCATGATTAGTCCTTTGTTTGTGGTAAATGGATGATCCTAGGGATTTTTTGTACTTATAAAACTATGATGATAAGTTAACACACCTAGCTTTTCTAATGGATTGATCAGAATTGCTTTCGTATATACAACTATTTGACGCGTGTAAGAATTGAAATTTAAAGCGCTCAGGCAACTCGCTCGAACCGGCTTAATGTAATGTCCTAAAGGAGAGGCTTTACATGGCAAAGGGTTGAATATCGGGTTTCTGCTCAGAATTTGGAAATACTGTCATCAACCATTCAACTATAATGTCAGGATTTCCTCCACTGCGTGTATTCCCAATTGTGCGTAATGGTGTGTGGGGCAGTTTTGATGGGAAAATCCAAGAAGAGGATGCGTGGCCGTGTTCATTGCCTTCCTTATTGCAAGCACCTTGCTTTTGGCGGCCAACTGATTAATTTTCATGAAGCCAGCCCTTTCATGGAGCTTTTTAACAGGAACCCGGTCTTTCAATGTGATGCTTAAGATCTCGCAAAGGATGCTGTTGAATCCAACCTGAATGTCATTCTGTGGTTTGGTGCTGTCATGGAATTTGTGGCAAGTGTTCCAAGCCTTTGTTCATCTTGGAATGTACGTGTCTTAGATGTTCGTTCCATTACAGATTGGAATGAAAAGTGATACCCAATATCTTAATGGTATCCGAGTCCTTGATGCAGCTCTGACCACTTACAATGTTCATAAAACCAATCATCTTGTTTCTGGGTCTATGGTTAATCATGAGGTTTGTCTTGGTCGCGTTTGATTTCAGTTTTTTTTCAGGCAACCGATCGATAGAGTTGGCACCTTTCTCAGATCCTTAGTTCCTCCTACCACCAACGTATTGTCACCGAATCCCGTGTAACCACCTTCGAATTCCACGGGTAGACAGTTTGAAAAAAGTGGGTTACAACGAAATCGGCACACCAAAACAGTAAAGTGACACACGCAAACAAACACATCAAAAGATATTAGTGGAAAGGAGCGCACTAAATATAGAAAGTGGCACACCAAAACAATAGAGTGAAACACGAAAGTGAGCACACGAAAAATAGTTATGGCACACCAACAGTATAGATTGGCGCACTGAATTTAAAAAAGGACACACAAATAGAAAAAATGGCACAGCAAAAGAAAAAAGGAGCTTACTCAAGATAAACACTTCCAAAAGCACACGCAACTTTAAAGTGACACACCAAATAGTCAAATAGTAAAAAAAGTCCACTGATAATTTAAAAAGCACACCAAACAATAAAGAAATACCCTGAAAAACAAAGTTACAAAGGAAAAATTTAGAGGCTGATTGTCTGGTAGGGATGAGTCTCCCAAAAGAACAAAGCCAGTCAGCACGGAGTCCAAATACAATGTTGATGTACATAGAGTGTCATAGCCTGTATCAATATCTTGACATCCCTAGCAACTCCTTGAATCCCACGGTGTTTGGGCAGGTTGACCCGAACATGCCAATCACTCTCAGCTGGCTGTGCTTAGGGACCATAGATACACTATCATATTTTTAGGTGTGCCCAAAGAGCTAGATTGAAGGCAGAGAGGTACACTGACCTGCTGGCATAAGGGATAAGGAGCCTTGTATGTCCTTCTGCATGTTTTTGAGCAATAAATAATCTCCAACTAATTTTTTCAAAACATTGTTTCTAACCCTTTCAAGTTGTTCGAGGTCACATGGCAGTTCGAATATATGTATTACATGGTCATGTAAGAATCTGGAAAATTAGCCCTCTATGTTCCGTTCACAACTAGATAGGATCGAAAATCCTGGCTGTCATTGTCCGTATAGTAGTGAACAAAAACATGGAGTATCGTTGACCCAAGTACTGGGTGCATTACTTTGATGGATCTTGGAGATGAAGAGAGCTTTGTAAATGAGCTTAACTTTTTGACCTATCTTCAGATCTCCGTGCATTACCCAAACAAGGGTATCTAACATGCAAAGGTTACTCCGGAGACAAATTGTTACCTGGTATTTTTACTCCTTATGAGTTCAATTCGAGTTCAGTTTCCTTACTGGGATCGGTTGTTCAGCACTATGATAATCCTGGAATAACATGTGCCAATATGGATTGAAGGTCTTTCCGCCGACTTCACATGGAACTAATCAGAGGGATGAAGTGGACACCTGGATATTTCCAAAAAGGTTCTCACTCTTAAATCTCATAAATAAACTGCCTCATGGGCATACTGATAAAAAGATATACAAACAAAAGAGACCATCAAAAAACAGATTACTGTGCACCTAACTTTATTTTGTCACACCCACCATTTTTACGTCCCACTAAGCCAAATAAAGGCACATGACACAAAATTTTGGCACACAACAGGAGCAAAAAAGCACACACAAATAATGGCACACTGAAAGTTTGCCCCGGCTGATGATGGTAAGATGACCAACTTTCAATTTCTGGGTGCGAAAGATACGCAAGGCTGATGATGACTTTGATTGTACATAGAGGTCAATTAATTGAACCAAGCACTTCTACGCTATTCCTTTTAGGTTTTTTTTTGTTATTTTTCTTTGTGCATTTTTTAATGTTTGATGTGCCACATTAATCTTTGGTGTGTTTTTCTATTTCTTTGTGCTTGGTTCCAGTGCCTTATCTTTTTCCTTTACTGACTTTCTTCTCTTCGCGTATCCATTGTTAAATGCAGTGTGCCAATGTACATTTTTGGTGAGGTAAAGGCACATTATTGTGCCCACTTTCAAGTGCCACTTTCTACATTTGGTGTGTTGCTCCTTTTCATTTTGGTGCGCTTGTAATATCTTTTTGTGTGTTCGCATGCGCGTGTCTATTACTGCTTTTGGTGCGCGGATTTCTAACCAACCCTTTTAAAAGTTAATGGGACTTCAGTTCCTTTTGTGAGAAAAGATGCAGTAATTTTGTTACTATTACCTTGTCCATTTTCAAACTAAGAGCCCACTGAAACTATTTACCTTTTAAGTTGCAGAGTCAAAAGGGCTTAACCATGGTTCTCAAACCATTTATACTATGTTCAAGGATGCATGAAGAGTAACTTAACCTAAACATTTAAAATGCACTTGACTTAGGCCTAGTGCTCCTTTGAATGTGTTGCTTTGGGACTTAATTGAAGATTCAAATTACGTGATTAGAAGAATCCTAAAAAAGAGGGGACTGTTTCGTCAATCCTTCCATTAAGCTTTGTAGGTGGATGGGGAATGTACTACCCAGATTGTACTAGTCAGACCAAATAATAGAAACAAAATTTGCCAGAACCAGGCTCCGTGAGTCATGATACAACGTTTTATGACATTTTTGCCAAAGAACATATTATCTCTGAATAAGTCGTCGAAATGACTGACTAACAGGCACCCTAATATTACTCGCGGCAACAGTATCATGAACAGGCTAGGAAGGCAGGAAAGCAAACACTCGCGGGAAAGCTTTGCCAACAAAGGTCCGCTGAGCGGCATTATTCGTGACATTCCGTCCTGAAAGGACGTGAGTGTGACAACCTCCACCCGCCATCCCACCGGTTGTCCCATCCCAATTTCACGATATGCCTCATTCATGATCTCCCCCCCAAGTATTAGGTGCGGCACTAGTAAGAGCATAAACACATTCAATAGAGATTTCACTTGCAGCATGCATGCTACCAGCAAAATTGTCAACAATATCCGTCTAGTATTCACGATAACAAAATGCCTCTGGCAAAGTGTTTCTTAATGAATTTTCAATTGGTTCATGATTCATGACCTGACACGGGTACTGTACCTTCTGTGCAGAATACAAGAGAAATATGAATGTAAGGTATATAAAAGCCGCAGTTTGACAAGTCAATAGGAATCCATGGAACACACAGGGGGTGTTCTCTACACCTCCCACTCAATTTAGAGTTGATTGCGTTTAACAATAAGTAAACAAAGGTGAAGCAAAGCGTAGTGACATGTTCTCAAGCGTTTAAGAGCAACAAGCTCAAAGTTTCCTTACGTTTTACCATAACCATGAAATAATCTAGAATTTAGTTAGTAGTTGTATTGATAATGGTCACTAATGACAGAATTTTCACACTGCTTACAAACTATAAAAGGTTCTTGGACAATCTTGGTGACTAAGATTGAAAAATACTGACCAAAATAGTTTTATCCCAGTGTCTCCACCTATCCTGAAACCATGCAAAACTGGGTGGTGCTCTCTGTCGTGATTGCATTTGGCAAGTCCGAGGAAACAAATAACATCTATTCAATTTTCCATCTAGCACAACATGTTGAAACTTTGGAGATTCTCCCAAAAGCACTTTGGACCAATTTCGACATTTTCGAGACAAGCTCAGCTTTAACGTACGATCAGGATTCATTCACTCTCCCCATCCAGGCCAACTCTCCAAAGTAAGAGTGATTGCTTTATTTTTATTCAGAACTAAAACACACAAGTACTTGTTATTGCCCCAATTGTTCTCTTAGCGCCAATTTAAACTTCATAGAATTCAAAAGCTCTGGACTGGCAGTATTGAACTCATGCATGGATTTGTCGACAATCGAGTTGTTCCTTTCTAACCAGATCGCAATCTTGATATTTGAAGAGTGTGAGATGTCCAACATCAAACATATGCCAATGAATCTGGAATCAAAAGTAAGAAAATTGAATGAGCAAGGTTGCACCTGCGTACATGAAGTATTCCAATAAAAATATCTTATCAATGTCTTCCAGATATTCACCATCAATCAAAAGTGGAAGGTCACAGAGATCTACAAAATAGATTTTGCGAGTGAGAAAGTAACAAGCCAAGCTATTGGCACTTATGACCCGAATAGAGGGTTTGATTTGGACCGACCATCCATTTGGTTGCGTCGTCAAAACTTGCACGGCTACCATTTCAGAATGGGGCACCACAAAGAAAGTCGTCCAATGTTTTTCCAAGCCCCGGATGGAACTTTCCAGGGATATCTGGGTAGCATCGTCCAACAACTTCAACATGCTCTCAACTTTAGTTCAACTTTGGTCCCAAGCTCTGACAATCGTTATGGAGCTTTGATTAATGGGACCACATTTGATGGGATTGTCGGTATGATCCAACATGGCGAAATTGACTTCGGAATTGCAGGCATATCAATTACACGAGACCGATTGCAAGTCATAGATATTCTGGAACCTTGCTGGGTGACAGTTTACAAGTAAGAAATGTTTAAGGTATACATCCTTAATTGGATCATTTTAGGCCCCGGAAAAAAAGTACCAATCATTTTCGATTAAATTTATATTTTTGAGGTTTTCGCTTGGGAAAAAAATCTAGAAATAATTATTTTTGTAGAGGAGTAGGATTCCCAAACTTGCAGAGGATGGGCTTGGTATAATGTGGTGATAGGTGAAACATATTCAAGATGTGGCTGGGCAATCGACTTGTACAGACTTAGCATCGTGGCAGTAATACTAAGCTTTTGAAGCGAGGCAATGAATGTTATAAAAAGGATTGGCCCCAAAATGGAGCCCTGGGGAACACCTGACTTGACATCATGTATGTCACTAAGGGATCCCTCAACCTTAACCAATTGCTTCCTACCAGAAATGAAACTTTTCAACCAATTGAGAACCTTGCCTTGGATCCCAATTTTGTTCACATTTCTTTAGTTCCAGTTTTTAATTACGATTATTCCTTCATAAATCATGTTTATGTTTGGCGTTAAACTTAAAAACAGGAGAACAATGACATAACCTTGTCTTTGGAGACCCACTCGTGCCTAGGCTAAAAAGGTATAGAATGAACTTTAATTGCCCATTTTCATATTTCCTACGATACTGTTATATTCTTGAACACATTTTCCGGCAAGTTGAAAAATGTTTGCTCAATGTACATTTCAATCTTTCTCTGTATACGTAGGCTCCTACTTAAACGCCCGAGTAATTCCATTCAATGGACAACTTACATCCGAAGTTATGATCCTATGTTCTGGATAGCATACTCCATGATGATTTTGCTTTTAACAATCGTATCGCTTGGTATGGCAAGATATTGGAGGATTCCGAAGACAGACATCCTGGGCCATTTCTTTGGCGTCATATTAAATCGTGAAATCACAGCACTCGACTCCAAGACTTTGAAACCGAGTTTGCGAATCTTATCGTTCAGTATGCTGCTGTTTTCTTTCATTGTATTTGCCACCTACAATGCGGTCCTCACGTCGTTCTTGGCCACTCGAGAAGTATCCATACCCGTTAGAAACGTGGCAGATTTCCTTAAACCCGATGTTAAACTTGCCTTAAAGGCGGGAACGGCCACTTTTGACATGTTTCGGTATGCTAAAGAAGGCTCTTTGTTCAAGCAGATTTACGACACAAAGATCAAGCCTGACAAGTTAGCAATCTTTGAGGGAGGCAGTATTGCTTACGATAAAACGGAGTCGAATAAAACTCGGCTCCTAAATCTGGGCTACTATTTGATCTTGGACTCAACTTTCCATGTACTGGCTAACAGCGATCCCTGTCAGTACGTCTTTGCTCCGTTTGAGAAATTCCTCATCGACTTCAGCTCTTTCGCCCTTACCAAAGATTCCCCGTTCAAGAACTTGTTCAACTTTCACCTACGAAAGCAACGAGATTCTGGGATATGGCAAACCCTGAGGCAGCGTATATCGTTCAGCCGACCAAATCCATCCAATGGAAACGATTGCAGTAATGGAGATGGTGAAGATGAAATTGGTTTGAAATTTGACATCACGCTGCCGGCATTTGTGATCTTTGGTGGCGGAATCCTTCTCAGTTTGGGCATTTCCATTCTTGAAAGAATTTGTCCCACTTGGGTCTTGGTATCTGACTGCGTTCAGGTATAGGGTAAATTGTGTCATGTCTACAGCATAATAGCTTGAAATGCTATTTTCTAAACATCACCAATAGATCGTGACCATCAATGGTAAACTTTGGCAAAACTACAACAAAAATAAATTTGAAATTGATTCCACACTGAAATCTTGGACCGTGTTCGTCATTCCATTGTCTAATAATATTGCCTCTGAATCGTAAGCTTACCCAAGTTCTTTTCGAAATTGAGGAAAGTAAAAACATGGCCCAAAACGTTAAAATTGACATATTTGGAGTTAGATAGCTTCAGTAGCTTTTAATTACGTGGATAAGCAAGGAGATTACGGCTGATCTGATTTGATATTATGGATTCCAATAGAGTTTTGTTGGAAATGTGTTGATAGACATTTTTAAAGTGCTGTAGAATGTTTGGGCACTAATGAGATTTGCATTTGAAATTAGATGCCTGTTTGTGAAATTATCTTTTTCTTATTCATGCAAAAATTGAGTTTAAGGACGTGGTTTTACATAGAAATGAATGTAATTTAGGAGAAAAACTTCCTTCAGCGCCAATTATCCAAGAGTTAAAAAAGCGCAATTTGTTGGAGCATTTTCTGAAAAAGGCTCTGTGTTGTGGTCAAAGGGGGGGTGTTTCGATTTTTCGATTTTCAAACTCCTTGACTTCTTTTTGATTCTAAGCGCATCGCAAATGTTGCTTGCACTTGGCGTTGGCATACGAGTAATCAGCCGCGGATTAGTGCTTGTTAAAATTGCTTAAGAAGGGGAATGAACATTATGTCGTCAGAATTTGACTTGTCAGAATTATAGACCCATCCCTTTGCAATCAAGTGGTTGCCAGACCTTCGATGAAATTGCAATTTGAAGAACAACGGCTCAAAATCAATTACATTTTCAATGAATAGTAATTGATAATTTGCAGGTAGATGTACTTACAATGTTTCAAATTCATATTTTTACCGTTTCTTCATGTTTTAGTAGAGTGGTACCTCCGATTACAGGACTTGCACGATTACCGAAAAAAAGTATCGCGTTACCTTCACCGTTACTTTTGGACGAAAATGTGGCTTAAAACCGTAAAAAAGGAACATATGATTTTCCAATTTTTTAGTTAAACAAATGACAAATGCACAATATTAAGAGATCACATTTAAGTATTTTAGGGCTCATTGGTTTTAACCCTTTTTTCTCTTTGACTACCCATTTTGACAAGTATTTTTTAATCTTTCTTCTCATGTTTTAAAAGCATAAATATAACTCAAGTATTCCACAGTTGCAGGCCGTGCCACAACATGTTTTTTCCTTCATATTTTTCCGCGCTCCTTTCTGGCTCTTACAAGATATTTCCCCACTTGTTCTTCTTTAATACCGCCACTATAAAACGACGTTCTGAAGATAAAAAATTAAAATAAATTAAAAAAAATAAATTTTTTAATGGGCAACTTTAACTGCCGAAAGCCTTTTTATTACGTTTTTACAGAAGTTTTTATAACATCGGGAAGGAAACCTTCTCATGTAACGGCTCATGCCTTGGATCTAGGCGTAGCCCTCAAAGATAATGGAGAGTTCGAAGGGCCATAGAACACTGGAAGCTATGGACCTACCACAACCAAGCCTACTCATAACAAAAAGCCAATTCAGCCTTAATTACGTATAGGCTGTCTCTAAGAGCTTTGGTCAGATTTTTTAGTCAAAATATCAGGGCTTCCTAGGCATATGTTGAAAATTGAGTTTGCTTGTGCTTCAAAAAAGACATGGACAGGACGAACCTGTAACATGACAAGACTATTGGTGCAGCCCTGATGACTAGTCTTGGTCATCGTGGTACGTCCATATCTCCAGTGGTCTATGGATGGGCATATTCACTTGAAAGTTAGCAAAGCTTTTCAAACATGTGGTTGGATTATTACATGTTCAAGACCAAAGATAGCATCACGATGCTGACTCTGCACAAGTCGACGGTTCAGCCACATCTTGAATATGCTTCACCCATTTGGGTTCCAATGAGTTCAGCAGGTTTGCAAGAGGTCGAACAAGTCCAAAGATGCTTCACTAGGAACATTGCAAGAATAAGAGTGCTCTTGTATTTGGAGAGGCTAAAAGAGAACTGGGACGAAGTGTATCTGATTCTGTGCTTCTTCAAAAGAATCCATGCACTTTGTCACAGACAAGGATTTAGGGTCAATTCCAGGGACCGTAGAGGCTTAATGTGCGTTTTGAGAGCACCTTCAAGCCATCGCGAATCCAGCTTAGTTATAATGATGAAGTCCAACTCTCTTCTTCTATTGGGCACCATCGTTGTTCAATTTGTGTCCTCAAGTATTACTACGGAGTATGTATTGTAGATAACGTAGGTGTTGATCCAGTAGCAGGGTTTAAGTCAGACTTGGGCAAGTTTTTGACTACAATTCCTGATCAACTTTATGTTCAACGGATCGGGAGATCTGCCAACTCTACGTAAATGGTTGGTCTATCAAATGATACATGATAATAAAGTTTGAAAACTAGATACATTTTTCGTCTTGAACTGCTGGGATCTCAATCCCAGTAGCGATAAAGAAGTCCTAAAAATTTGGACATTGTATGTAATTGGATTTGATTCCAATGTGATTATAATAAATCACGTTTAAAAAGTCATTGACACAGGTCTGCGGGTTCGAAAACATTCACTCAACATTTTTATAAAATCGGTGCACACCCTTCTTTGACAATATTTGCCAAAGGAGTGCGGTTTCTGTTTGGTTCGGAGACGAAGGAAGCTATAGACAAAATAACATTTCTACCGAGAAGATCATTGAGCATATGCCAGGATGGTTTACTGGAAAAAATATTCTATGATGATGATGATGATGATTAGCCTTAGCTCAAGACCAAGCGGAGGTTGCGATCATACAAATTCTCGCCTCTCAGACGTTTTGAGACATTTGGAAGGAATTCTTGATAGCTCATCGATAGATATTTATGTCATTCAATCCACGATCAGCGATCAAACTCTTATAAGATGCCATCCTATTGCGGTCCAATCGAAGGCAATGCATGTCCTTGACCTAGAATGCTTTAACGAGCATTTTCATTCCCTTAAACACCAAAACATATCAAGTAGGTAATATTGGTAATAACTCAATTTCCTTTCTCAGCTCATAGCCTCTATGAAACCAACAGTCGTCATTGATACATGTGAAACATCCAATGTGCACTTATTCAATAACCTATTGGCCATCCAAGCTAAGATTCTGATTATGGCAACATGTTCCGATGACGTCATCAATGGATTAAACCTGGACATCAACTCGCAAGTAAATAGATTTGCGACAAAGTTGCTGCCATGGCCTAACAATTTAGTTTTTTTTAGATATTCACCCTTACGAACGACAACCGAATAACAGAGTTTTACAAAGTGTCACCGTCTCGCTTGAGCGTGATATCGAGAGTGATTGGAATATTTGACCCCAACCAAGGCATGAATTGGACGACTCCTCGTTTATGGGACAGAAGGGACAACCTAGAAGGCTTGAATTTGAGAGCGGTTCATTTTAATGCCACTCACACTTTCCTCTTCGATATTAAACACGGTCAAGTCAAAGGTTACTTTGGTCAAATTCTGACGCTATTGAGCACTGATTTGAACTTCACCTTTTCGTTACTCGATCAAAATACTTTATACTATCCCCATCGAAGTGGAAGAAATGTAATTCATGCTCTTTTGGAAGACGATGCCGATATTGCGGTCGGGGATGTTTCCATTACCGCCGAACGATCCGAACTGGTCGACTTCTTAGACTCCCTTTGGGAACATCAGTTTCGGTAATACAGTATAAAAGAATACAATTGGACAATATCGTAATTCACTCTAATGGTTTCAACGCTGATAGGTTTGTCTATCGAAAATCTCCTCAGATGGTTCATTGGATGGCTTATGTCAATGTATTTACGTCGGAAATCTGGATTCTCGTTTTGTTTATTTTGGTCATCTTGGTTCTCCTGGTTCCCCTTACGACGAATATTCATGGGACATCCCAATCGCAGATCTTGGCCTTTTTCTACAGCGCTGCCTTGAACCGAGATATCCCCATTCTACGCCCAAAATCAAAAGTAGCACCAATCTCATTTCACATGATTCAATTCACGGTTTTGGTATTCTTTTACGTCATTCTCGCCATTTACAATGCGATCCTCACGTCGTCCTTAGCAAATCCTGATTTTATTCCAGTAAGCAAGCTGGAAGACCTCCTTAAGCCCGAGATAAAATTGGGAATCATGAAAACCACTCAAACTTACCATAGGCTTAGCAATGCTCACCATAGTTCAATATTGGGGCGGATTTTTAGCGAAAAGATCAAAGATTCGTCAAACGCTGTTTATGACATGACAGGAGAGACTGGTCCTCGGATGGGGTTAACACAATTCACAAAGCTGGAAATCGACCTTTTGGACCAGGGTTACTTGATCATGACATCAGAAATAAAAGCATGGGAATTGGTTTCCAACTTTTGTGAGTATCGGATAGCCCCGGTCAATAACTTTTTGAATGATAAAAGCAGCATGACCGTGCCTAAGAATTCGCCCTTTGGGGGATTGTTCAATCATTGGATCAGACGATACCAGGAAGCTGGACTCATTGACAAATATATTGATGATATGCTGAAGGAACTGCAAAGTGAACCCCCAAACCAATCTGAATGCATCTCCGATCCAGAGTTGGGTTTTGATCAGACCCTCTCCGTGTTTGTGATTCTAATGGTTGGCATTGGTTTAGGAGGAATCCTAGTTTTACTGGAAACTGCTATAAACTGGACCAATGGTAATAACCACTGAGATGCCATTTGTTCTTGATCGTCTCGTAACACTTATAACTTTTTCCCGTTGGATTCTACGACAAGGAAAGCAATATGAGGGCGGCCAGGTATAATGACAATTTGACAATCATCATTGGAAAACGAATCAATGAAACATTAAATTCAAAATTATACCCCTAAACATATGAGCCTTGCCCATCTACCGCGACTCTCAATAAACAAGTTTTACTCATGTCCCACTATTTATGATCACAAGAACGATCCTGGTTTTAAATGGCTTTTGGATCATTGTTTCTATCTGGCGAAGTGTTGGATGATGCTTCTTGGTTGATTAATAATCTGGACTTAAACGTGCGATATATCCAACCACACATTTGAAAGACCATACCCACCTTCAATTGGATATGCTCATCGAACTTTCCATTATTTTGGAGTACTACACATAGATCTTTCATAGATGAGACCTGCTCAATATCTTTACCTCAATTATCTACGAGTGGAGTATGCAAAGGAGTTGACCCAAACGTCATTGAGCGGACTTTCATTAAGTTCAGAGCCATATTGCTCTCAGTAACGCAAGAGCAGATTGCTATATCTCAGTCTTTTGCCAGTCTGGTGGAATCTTGGCCATTCCTACCAGAAACTGACTTTGCATCGTCGGCATAAGAAGAGAGACTGGCAGTAAGTCTAAGCTTCTGAAGCGGAGCAATGAAGATGATGAAGAGGAGGGGCCCTAAGATGGAGCCCTGGGGAACACCCAACTTACCATCATGTATGTCACAAAAGGATCCCTCCACCTGAACAATTTGCTTCCTATCCTGAATGAAGCTTCTGATCCAATTGAAAACCTTGCCTTGGATTCCAATATCATCAAATCTGTTCAACAAAGGCCGAGACTTTGTCTTGCCTATACCTCAAGCAGATCCGGTGTGTCATGATCGAACAAGACGTAATACTGTACTCCCAGTGTTTTCATAGATGAACTTATCACCCGTCATAATTAGGCTTAATTAGTATGCAACATTGTACTTATTTTTGTCCCATTTAGACGCATATAGGCATGAGAAATATTATTTGCAAGATTAGAAATATGACCTCACTCTTTCCGTGTTCAAAGATATTGAGCCTTTAGGATTGAAATGGGGAGTGATCCTCGCTGAACAAATCCTTTCTTTTAAAAGCTTTTGAAGAGGATCAATAGAGGGACGGACAATGGATGGAGCCTTGTGGAACACCTGACCGGACATAAGTTACTTAACGAACCTTTAAGCCTAGCATTTTGGTTCCTCTCACGATTGAACACTTATTCAATTCAAAACTTTACCATGCAACACGATCTCTTAAACTTTTTAGCAGATTAGTACAAGATCATGATCTACTCTATCTAAGGCTTTAAGAAATCCAAGATAGGCTACATTGATCGATTCATGATTCTCTAGATCTGTAATGATCAGCTCTGCTTGCTCAATCAATTCTGTAACAGTGCTAAATGAGCTCGGAACCCAAGCTCACCAGAGGAAATGACTTCATGATTTCAAGAAAAACTAAAAGTTTGTATTTCGCGGTCATTTCAAACACCTTCGCAATATTCGAAGTGAGGGAGATCGTCGGCCTCCGTGACTAATGTCCCCGTTTTTACCGAGTATGCGCGTTCGTGTGACAAGAGATATTGGAGCTCTTGATAAAAAGAGTCAAACAGATTCATTACCAACCCAAAGTAAATCAAATTATTTTTTGAACATTTGTTCAGACCTACGTTCAAACCCAATTGGACTTGGGAAATGAAAATGTCGCTTATCCTGATCCAAGAGGCTACAAACAAGTGGGCATAAACTGGAGTAAAGATGTAGCGATTGCGGAAAAGTCCAACACATTTGAACATCGGAATTGTCCACACGCTTAAGAAGTGGCCGTAAATGGACTGGAAAAACAACACACCCTGCTGGACCCCTCCTCAAGACAGCAATTGGGCATGCCTTAAATTTGCTATTGTTGCGTTTAGGTAAATGTATGGGGATCGTTAAGAACGTTCATACCCCTAGGACGTTCGAGCCAAGGCGTCCTATTTCGAATCAATCATTGAAGCCCCCTCATGTTTTCCGCACGAGCTTGCTTTACAACGGACATCGAGGTTCATTTGAGCATAGGTCTTTCAGAACGTTCACAGACCTAGGATGTTCAAGCCAAGGCTTCCTATTTCAAATCGATCATTGAAGCACCCTCATTTTTTTACACACAAGCTTGCTTTACATTTGAGTATAGGTAGGTCATTTAGAACGTTCATATTACTCAGGATCCCCATTTCACAGGGGTTTAGGTGAGACACGTCGGATGACTTGTGCCATTTTTTAAAGTCAGATTGACCCTTCTATGATGTTCATTTAGAGATCATGTTTGTTGCCGTCGAAATAAAGTAGCAATGTTAAAAATCCTTGAGGAAATAACTTTCAAAGAGTGTAGCAATAATTGGTCTTCATGCCTGTGTGGGTGCAATCTATTTACGTATTTTATTATCGCGGAATGATTACCAAGGCAAGATATTGAGTTCATGTTACTTTTGTGAAATGTTGCACTTGCTTATTGACATTTGCACATTTAGATAAGCACAATTAATCAGAGATGCGTTTTTGATCATACGTAATATATCCAAAAAAGTCTTTTTGCGGTCCCGTTTTGCTTTTTGGGCATTTTCGCTCTGGTGCCAATTGCAAGTGACTTAATGCCAAAAATTGGCAATAGATTCAAAATTAATGTGTGCTTCATAGTTGTTATATTATGCCGATTGTTCCGATATTCTCTCATCCCGCAACCTGATATATTTTTCCTGCACTTGTGCATGATGTGAGAATAAAGAGCTGACAGTTGTGTTGGTGTATTTTGTGATCAAGTCATCCTCCATTCTTGCTCCCGTTACAAATTTCATTATCATACAACAATAGTTGATTTGATTGTTTTTGTCATCGATGATTATGTATTCTTGTTCATTTGTGTATTGATCATATATTGATTCGTTCAGTTCTTGGAGTTTAGCCCATTTACGCATATTTTGTGTTGCTTACCTGTTTTTTGCGGACTTCCTTAATTCTTTAGGATTTGTGATTACTTGCTTTTATTTATCTTTTTCTTCATTTCTATCCCAGTTTTTGGGTTTTCTTGGTCTCTTGCTTGCAATTACTAGTTTCTTTGCATTCATGAGGGAGGCTATCTTTGGCAAACTCAACCATGGCGCAAGACAATGCTTAGATTGTGTCTTGACAGGGAAAAATCCTTCCGTAGTCAAAAAGTCCTTTATCATTGAGACTTTATTTGTTTGGGTCAATCAGACCAGGGTGTTGCTTGAACAACAGGATCGCCTAGAATTCGAGAAGTCGGCTGCTTTGACCAATTTAGAGGTTGAAAAGGTTTCTCTTCCTGGACCAAAGCAGGAAAAAAAAGGTTGTAGAGAAAACAGTTTGTCCTGTTTAAAGAAAGCAGCCATATCCCGATGAAGGAAAAGGCTGCCAGTTTGACCATCCTCAATGGTGTCAAAAGCTTCTCAAGTTCAGCCTTGAGAAGTAATCTACGATAGAAAGAGGGTAGATTGCCCCTTCTTTCTTACGTACATAGGCCTCCAGTCCATGAGACAGAGACATAAAGCCTGCGTAATGTACGGTGTAATTCCGTCCATGTTGAGGGGACACCGAAGATGTAGAGATATGGGTTATCTCAATCTTGTAGCTTTAGAGCTTACACTCCTCCTAATGTTGATCCCCCCCATCCTCTATTCTAAGCCCGTTCACCCCTTTAAAGGAAAAAAAAATATTTGGAAGATTTTTAACCATCAATAAAATTTCCTTTGGCAAAATGAGAGACGAAATAGTTGCAAAAACCGTTACGACTGTCAAAATGACTTTTTAACTCGACCCGTAGAAACAAGCAAAGCGGTAACAAATTAGGTATTTCGTCTCAACAATGACGTTTTTGATAAACATAGGTGTGAAAAACATGTGCTTTTGACTTTGAGCGGTAACGCAAAAGGGTTAGTAAAATCGGTTATTTATCATCATAATTTTAAAATATGACTGTTTTGGGGGCGCTTATCTTTCAAACAGCCTTCAATTAAGAAGTATTTGCTAAAGGTTATTTGAAAACGCCTCCAACATGAGCAATAACTCCTCACTTGCAAGATGTGAAACATTGGAGATTCTTCTCTATCGCAATCATCATACGTGATTCTATGGAACTATCAAAAAGCAATTTTCTATCTCAACTGACTCAGCATGTTGAAAAACTGGAAATTTACCCCCGGTCTTTTGGATAATTGATGATAATAACCCCGAAGAATTGCCCTTTGTATCGACGCCTAAAAATGTTCCGATTCTGCCCATCCATTTTCTTGGGTCTGGGTAATGAATTGTGCCATGCCACAACCCTAATACCTAAAATATAAATATCAATCTTGATCCCTAGACAAACCGTAAACTTAAACGCCTTGTCCGACTCCAGTTTGGTTATTTTGGTTCTTGCCATCCGTTCAAAGATCTCCATCCGGATTTGTTCATCCAAATTCCTTTAGTAATTTTAGACGAATGCAAACTCCATCAAATAGAGCAGTGGTCATTGAACCTAGAATGAAGGGTAGTTATCAATCACATGAAGTTTGTTATGGCACTAATTAAGTACTTAAGAACGTCACAAATACTTTTGTGAACGTTTCACGGACAGGTAATTGAATTTTTGACTCATCGACTTCATTTCATTTTTGGGACCCTTCAATTAAATATTAGTTCATACATTACACTCTACACTCCTCGTCAAACTGCTTAAATTTTGGTTTTCTCAGCGTAAAGCAAGATGCCATTTGGTTCAATTTACCCCTGACACAATTCATGTTAATTGCTGGATGAGAGCAAAACTCAGTTCCTGTCATAGATAACTACCGATCAAAGGCGCTGCTACCGCATGTTTTCGTCTCAGCTCTTGCTGGGGTCAAAAAGTTCCATTCGTAGTCGAAATACCTAGGACAACTATGGTTCAAGTCTGAATCATTGGCAGTAAGTCCAAATTCCAAATTCTGGGTTGAAGCCCCTAATGCAACTCCTTGAAAAGCAATTACTCTGCTCTAGCACGCTTCATAAAACGGTTTTGAGCGAGCTCTCCGACCACATATTTAAAAAAACGGAACTTTGAAGGGGTCATGATGGGGCTCAAGTTGCAATTTTCATCCATGTGGTGGAAACACTTAACTGAAACGGAAGGAACCAATCTTTGTTCAGGCTTACCTCCAGCGATGTCGGATTTACCTCGATGACATCTATTTTACTTATCAATGGTAATTTTTCAATCATAATCATTTAACTGAACAAATATAGAACAATTTTATATCGTACAGGAGGCTTGATTTTTTTGTCATTCCATTGTCCTATTCATTGGTGGAGCATGGACTATTAGAATTTACTTAAACGTCCAATGAGCTTCCCGCCAAGAATGATTCGCTTTGGGCAGGAGCAATTCTGAGTCCTATATCAAAATATGTAAATGAAATACGAAATTTATATCGTACTAAAAGCCAGTCATTTTTATAAAATTTACAAAAAAAGGTCTTTCGCTTAAAAATTGCGTCGTCAAACGCTTATGGAGCCTGAATCCTGAGGCTACCTCGGAGTTAGGACGCTAATCGGAATGCAAAAACCTGGCCCAATGTGGTAAGCGGATGCTTCTTCTTGATCAGGTCCAAGCCTTAAACAAGAGGTAAGAGCTTTTAAAAAAACTTGCCTCCGCAAAGGTAAAATTGCCAATACTAACCATGAAAATGTGTTGAAGTTTTGGTCAATGATTCTCTCCGAGCTTTTCAACGTTTGTTAGTCTGCACCATAGATAACTTCATATATAGATCGATCAAAGGCGCTGCGATCGCTTGTTTTCGTCTCAGCTGTCGCTGGTGGGCAAAATGTTTCATTCGTAGTCAAGCTACTTAGGATAACTATGGTACAAATTTGAATCGTTGACGGCTCGTCCAACGTCAGAGTAGAAACCCCTAATAAGACTCCTTGTCAAGCAATTACTCTCGTCTAGCACGCTTCATAAAACGGGTTTGAGTAAGTTGTCCGACCACATTTTTAAGAGCGAAATTTTGAAGGGGTTAGAATGGGGCTCAAGTTAAAGTTTTCATCTATGTGATGGAAACACTTAACTGAAATGCAAGGAACAAGCCTGGGTTCAGGCTGACCTGACGGCTGACCTGAGGTGTCGGCATTACCTTGATTACGTAAAGGTGCAATCATGTCGCCCACACTCAAGCACATTGTTGGGAGATTGAAACAAAATTCCGAATGCCTCATCATTGTGTTGCAATATTGGATACATTTTGTTACACTTTCAACATGCGTTGCTAAACAAGGGCAGTCAATAGAGTACGTGATTTGCATTACTAATGCCCGAATCTTTTTTTTGACATGTTATGTGTATTATGCCCCAAAAAAGTATGTTTTTTTTTTTTACATTCCACCGCTCATTTTACAGGCATATTTGTTGGTCCAAAAGAAATTCGAAGGAAACAAGAATAAAGAACGTTTCATGGGTATAATGCTACTTGCCTAAACCGGGATTTCACGAAATCCCGTTGTACCCTTGACACCCAGCGTCAGCTGACCTGAAAACATGCTTATCCAGTACAACTACTATCGGGACGTTTAGGCAAGCTCTGGCAGGTTCGTTTGTTTGCTGGTAGCAATGTCAGTGATGTAAGTTTGAGGCTTCAAACACGTTTTTGAGAAGCTGACCCTTCTTTCACATTGCTATACAAGGCAAGGTTAGCTTCGTTAAAACCAGTTTGAAACGCCAATTTTGCATCACTGGCATTGGCAGGTAAGTTTGTTTGCTGGTACCAGCGCTTGCCTCAAAGTCCGAATTGAGATTAATTAATCTAGTTATTTTGTTTTCTATAATTCCTGTGTTCATGTTTGCCCTTCCGTTGAATAGTGTACCTTGTTGGCATAATTTGTTACAATCTGGCGCCAATTCATGAATTCAATTAGATTCTTTTCTGTCAAAAGCAATGATTTTTATGATTGACAAAGTTCACTTTTCAAGCAATTGATTAACAACGTTGACGACTTCTAATACATGGTTCTTTTACAGGTCATCATAATCATGGGCCCGGAGAGAACACTCACTGAAATTTACAAAATTGGGAGCAATATTGTGGTTGTCAATCCAATTGGAACGTATGATCCAATCACAGGGTTCTTGTTAAATGATCCATCAATTTGGATTCGGCGAAGTAATTAACAAGGTCATGAATTTAAAATCGGATATCATAATGGCAACTTATTGACCTTTACCATCAACCCTGAAGGAACACATGGCAGATTTGTGGGCCATGTGCTGTGCATTGTTCTCTGTAATCTCATCGTTGTACGGAACAGGCCAGGTTTTGGATCAACTTTAAGGCTCGCTTAATTTTACATCTCAGTTAATTCCAGATCCCACTGGGCGTTATGGTACCTTGGTCGATGGAAACAATTTTGACGGCATGGTGGGCATGATTCAAAGCGGCAAAGTTGACATTGGATTGTACTATCTTTCACACAAGAGCGTCTGCTAGCAATTGAACTTCTGGAACCATGTTGGTACACTACTTTCGGGTGAGTTATTAGTATACATCAGGGAGACCTTTACCTAAATAAAAGAGGAGATGGAATCTATTTTTCAAGAAGCTAGACAAATAATCTAGAAAAACTTGGCTGAAATATAGTCAACAAAAAGACAATATTACATTTTGAAATCAGAGAACCAAGAGGTTGCGCTCATTAACATATTTTCTGGCGTAGGCATTGCCGTAAATGAACGAAATACCCATGAGATTTGAAGAGGTCACCATTGCAATTTAATTTCAATTCCTTTCCAAAGCAATGAGTTTACCTTGGCCCCAGATCCAAACCAACTTTCTAATATTTCTATCTAAAGCTACCTAGTTTGAATCTGGTGTTGTTGTGATTGCAGATAATGATGCCTGAAGAGTAACTTAAGCCTTAGAACTAACTCTTAAAGAACAAGCATTTACAAAAATGTGATTGGTTTGGGTCTGGGATCCATGTAAACTCAATGTTTTGGAACAGAGTTGAAGGTTCAAAATTAGCTGCAATGGTGCTCTAACCTCACTCTTGCATTCTTTTAATACAGGGCACCAGGATTGAGTGCAAAGAGAATGAAACTATGTAAGACCATCTGAAATGTTTGTAAAATGTGACAAGCACCACCCACTATCTTTGTGAATTAACTTCAATGAAGTTTTACTCACTTCACAAACTTAGAATATTAAAAATCATTAACCATTGCTAGAAGAGCAAACATATCTTTAGGATATCTTTGCTTAAAGAACAAGGTGAACAAAGCCTTTTTCATAAGTCCATAGGGCTTTATTGTATGTCTGTTGTGTGTGTACACATGTATGAAACTGAACATGCCATCTTTAGCTTTAAACCAAATAACTAGTCCATAATCAAGGAATCTTCAAATTCTTCACAACAAGGTTTCGAGAAGGTCCCGGAGGGACGTGGTCCATGGTTTGATCTTTGGAAAAAATCCGCTACTGCTCGGCAATTTACTTACAAGTGCGTTTCACTGAACAAGACCCAGTCAACACCTCTCAAAATCAACTCCAGATTGCTCTTAATGACGTAATGCGCTTCTTGTCGGGAAAAACAAGAAACAACCATATTAGAATTGAGCAACTTTTCTCCGTCAATGGCTTCCATTCACTGAACCAAATGCCAATTCAGAGCTGTTTGGTGGAAGTTTGGAAAATTCTCAATGATCAAACAAAAGGAATAGATAAGTCTTTTCTGCCTGTAGTTGATCTTCCCATAGCCACTCAAAGCACAATAAGACATGACTGACCTTTGGCCTCCTGCCTGGGGCAACCATTTTATTATCAATGCTGTCAAACTTTGCAGTGCTCTCCCTGTTGAATCTCAAACTGTCCAAAAATTTCGCTCTTTCAAGTCCGCCATCAACCAGTTGCTGCCCACTTATCCCCTGTGATATGTTACCTCAAACTGCATGTCCTAGTTATAACTAATCCAGACCTGATTGGTGTAACATGAACCAAAGATGAACTCACAATGAAAAAAGTACCTGTACTTATAAATACATTCAAATCAAAAATGAAATCAAGTTATTAACCCCTCGGTTCCTTTTAGTCTGTGGCTGGTATGGGTTGGTCTTGTTATATTGAAAGTAACAAGGGTGGGGCTTCATGAAAACTTTCAGGTGTGCATCAAAACCATCCATCCAACGTATTGCCACGTTTTTGTAATCACGCAACTAAAGTACCAAAATCGGACTCGGAAAGTACGTTTGAATAAAGAGCAACTTAGATATCAAGAACGGAATCGCTCGTACAAATTATCGCATTTTGAAATCTTTCAAATCATGGTACTCAATGGCTAAGTAATGAATAGTTCTCATTATTGAAAAATGTGGTTAGACACCAATGCATGTACCAATAAAAAAACTGTTACAAACCTTTTTCATAACGAAACCAACTTCTTTTCATACATACTTGATTCTCTTGGTATCTTGAGTTCCAAAAATACCGTAACTGTACAAACATTTATTTCGCCCCACACGGTGTTTAGAATGTTGTTAGGTTACCTTCAACTATGCTCTCAAGACTTTTAAAGACGGTTTTCGATATCAGTAAATCAAGAAGTTCAATATCTGTTTTATAAAAAAAAGTCAGTTGTCAACCAAAAAACTATAAAATGGCACTTAAAATATATATAATGGCACATCAGACTAAAAGTGCAGAAAATCAAAGTCATTAGATATGTTAGCTACACCTTCAGTAGAAATTTCATAGACATTTATAAAGCTGAGACTTAGCTACTGCAAATTGAATGTTCCAGTTTTTGTCAAAATTGGCCACCAAATTCGCTGACGACCGCTTGCCTCAAATTAGATGACATATTAAGTACATTAAGAGGTTATATCTGCAGGGGTAAGTGAAAATTTGTCAGATTGGGTCGAAACCTAATTTAGATGAAACAAATGGAATTAGAAGGTTATATGACATGATTTTCGTACCCAGGTTTCTGTTGAAACGTTCCAGTGGTTCAATTCAATGGACCACGCACATCAGGCTGACTTTACTTTCTGATGGCTTTGATTCTTATGAGCACATATCTTGGTATGGCAAAATATTGGAACATTCCGTTCAACGATATTATGGGCCATTTCTTCGGCTCTTTGTTGAATCGAGAAATTGCAACAATCTATCATAAGGCAATGATGTTAAGTTTGAGAATCTTGCTCTTTATTTCATTGCGTTTTTTCTTTCGTCGTGCTTTCTACGTATAGTGCCGTTCTCACGTCGTTTCTGGCCACACGAGAGATATCTATACCCTTGAAGAGGCTTGAGGATTTTTTGAAACCAGAGCACAAACTTGCATAGCAATCTGGAACTGCCGTTTATGACATGTTTCGATATGCTAAGGAGGGATCAATCTTCAGAGAAATATTTGACCGTAAGATCAAGCCAGACCCAACGGTAACGTATGAGACCAACCCTAATGCCTCTGAAAAAGATGGATCAAACGTTTCTCGTCTACTTGATTTGAGCTATTACTTGATTTTGGATAGAAAGTAGTATTCTTTTACGACGGAAGATCCCTGTCAAAACATATTCGTTCCCATCCCTAAATTCATCATCGATTTTAGTTCTCTCGGTATGGCCAAAGATTCACCTTTCAAGAACTTGTTCGATTTTCATCTCCGGATGCAAAGAGATTCGGGTGTTTGGAGAACTCTCATGCAACGTGCATTCATAGGGAAACCTGATCTGTTACTCAATGGTGATTGCGACTCACAGCATAAAGATGACAATAATGGATTGGAATTTGATATCGTTTTGACCGCATTTTTCATTTGCAGTCGTGGAATGCTGATCAGTTTTGGGATACTGATCATTGAAAGGATTTCTTTGAAATAAAGTTATGGTTTCTTTAAAACTGACAATTTCTGTTCTCAACTTTCCCGTTGGACCTAAAGGATGGGAAATGGGATAAAATTGTAACATTCACTCAAAAGCAGGCCCATTTAATCTAGATTGGGATCATCTTGAGGTTTCGCTTGATCAATAGTTATTTGTCCAAAGTGCATTCAAGGCCCTTTGTCTAGGAATGAAAAACCGACACGGTCCGAAAAGTCTTCGTAGAATCCTATTACTAATAATGAGTTACAATCAATGTAAGGAGAAGTAAAACGTATTCATGCATCACTTTCAAAACCAACTCTATTCGAACGAGTAAGCACCAACGCTTTCGTGCCATAAAGACAACCCATGATGTGTGGGGTTTCAGTCAACTTTATTTTTGAGACATTCTTATCATACTATTGAACAATAGCCCAACGCTCTCGTCCACGGATTGGGCCGGGATAACTGAGATCGACGTTCTGGTTGGGAGGTTAGCTTCCAGTACTTCTAATAGGAGGGTGGATTCTTTTGGCGGGTAGAATACTTGAAAATGAGCAAAGTCAACTGAATTGGTGCTTAAATGCTTCCACATGCAGGAAAACACATTTCCAACGCTGGATGGGCCAACTTTATCTAAAGAAGAAGATGAATTTGTCAGTTGTATAAAAAGAGTGATGAGATTTGAAAATTGTTCACGTTCTCAAAAACTAGTGGCTTAGATCTAAAATAAGGCGATGTATGAATTTATGCCACATGGTATTTTAACCATAGTAAGAAAAATACATCAAGGATTAGAAGGAATGTCAGGATCTCTTCCTTATGGGGCTGATGCAAAAAATTATAAGGCCGGAAGCTGGAGTGTTCGGGTAAAGCGTCTGTTTTTCATAATGCACATGTTTATCCTAATGTTTTGCTTTGATTCAACAAATTGACTTAATATGGCTAATGCACAATCATCTTTCAAAGGCTGATCTCTTACTTGATCAATTTATGAGTCAAGTCCATTTCCTGACGAAACCCAATAAAAATATGTACAAATGTGGACTGGAATATTTTATAAAACAATCGAATCTGGCCAATATCTTCTAAACAAATTTATTTACACTCTGACTCGATTTTGGTTTCGCTCAAGCACTGATGGTTTTTTTCTCAGTATATTCGAACGGAACCCATGATTTCGGGTTCCATCGAACCTCGGAAAAGTAATGAAGCTTTTAAGAACTAAAAGTCGAAAAAAATTGGGGCTTTAATTTAAATATTTTTTAAAGTTGATAAAAAGGCGAACAAAAGTTGTCAAAATGTGCAAAAAAGGTGTAAACATGCAAATGCAAGTTGGAATAATGCAAAAACAATTGATGTTTGGGTCGGATCAAACCCATGACGGCAAATGTAGCTCAACTGCAAGCTCACTTTTTTTTTGCAGGCTTTCCCAAACCAGAAAAGGGAGTTGAATTTGATATATTCAATTCGTTGGTAGACCAATTATTGTGCAGAGTTTAAGTGGCAACATCTAAACGAATCATGATGTTTCATTTTGATTTTACAGGGGATTACATTCATTACGACGCTTAGTAAAGCCAGTGACAGTCCAAACCAAAAACATATGCTAAAAGGTTCTGGCTGAGGATTTAATCCTCCATCTGATCATGCTTCACAGAGGAAAATAAGAAGGTCCCAAACAAAGAAAAACAAGTTTTGAAGGAGGCAGATAAGGATCCAAATGACAATGAAAGGGTAAAAAATGTCCTAAAATTTGAAAAATAGTGAGAAAAGAGGGCGGGAAAGTGGAAAAATGGCAAAAAAATGTACAAAATTGGAAATTTGGATGAAATGTTTTTTTCCCGCAGATAAGGCCGAGAAAGGGTTAAAATTTTTTAGGCTTAAACTTTTTTCGAGGTTCTACCACAGATCATATAATGAATATATTATATGGTCTGAGATATCACCTCTTTGTGCGTTTGACCAAGCTCCGGTACCAGCAAACAAACTTGCCTGTCAGTGCCACTGATGCAAATTTGGCGCTTCAAATTAGTTCTAACGAAGCTGACCTGTTCTTATGGTACCGTGAAAAAAGGGCAAGGCTCTCAAAAATTTGTTTAAAGCCCAAAATTTACGTCACAACAAAGTTGCCAGAGCTTTTCTAAACGCCCCCACAAGATTATCACTGATCATTTTCCACAGACCATGGAGGTCACAATTTAACTGGAGGTCTTTCCAATTTTCATCGGATACCCCGGCAATCTTTGATCTCATTAAGAAACGGGGCTAAAACGATGAGTTAGGCCTTACCTTGGATCGGTTTCCACCCTTCATCCCTTCACAGAGGCTACTGCTGATCATTTGCAGCCATTATGCTCCAGGCTTCACGTATTGAATTGTTTATAATTCAAGATTAATGACATTGGACTTCAAGAATCGTGCAATAGTTGGCTCTTTTTCGCTCATTATTGGTTTAAACACCTACGATTCATTTTCAAGAATACAAGGAACAATTTGCAAATTTACACGAATTCATCTCACTCGTAATTTTCATTAGAGGCAGTCAAATTTCTTTATTCGTCCATGTTGTATCAACCGTTTCGCTAAAACTAAACTTGGGCAGCTGAAAACTTGAATCTTAGAAAAAAAACCGGGTTTGCAAGAATTCTTTTAAGTACAAAGTAAAAATTACAATGTTCCTTCCCATAAATCTTTAACATCTTTGGCGAGTGAATCTGCGTGGCTTGGATGGTGTGACTAAGATGTTTTTCAATTTCTGGTCGGGAGCTTCAGTTCAATGCTTTCTAAATTTTCCGTTATACCATTCGGGTGCATTTGGCCGCACCAAGAATGTCCAGTGTACTGTCGTCCATGCACAGACATTTCACTTAAATTTAGAACTTACTTCCCAATCTTGCATTGAGTACGACGACGAACGATTTCTCTCGGGCTTCTAGTTCCTCTTGATCGTCGTCGTCGTCGTCGTCGTCTCGTCTTCCAATTTCGCCCACGTGCGAATCCACTTGCTGCGATTCAATGGAAAGCCATTCCTCACAAACCACCTCATCATCCCTCAGTTGTTCTCCCGATTCTACATTCCACATAGATTTGGACACCTGGTCTTTGGACGATTCCAAATCTGTACGAAAAAGGACGTATCATTTTGTGCGACATTCGAAGTTAAAAAAACTATGTCAAACATATGGGCTTCGGAGCTTCATTGGATGTTTAAAAAAAAGCCTTCAATCAGTGCTCACCTTCGGTGTCTATTCTGTAGGGTCGTAATCCGAGGACCTGCCATTCAACACTGGCATCTCGGGGAAGTCGAGGAACCACGATCACATTCAGACGAGCCTTTCTAAAAAACATAAATTTACGTTTGAAAATGTCTTAATAATTGAATCTAAGAAATTCACTCACCCGGACGAAGATTCGGTTTCAATTTGATTCCAAATGTCATGGACAGTTCTAAAATCACCTCTCGACGTTATGTAGCATGTTATCTGAAACAAACATTTTTGCAGAAGATTGAAATCTGCATTGCTGAGTGAACATGTGAAATGTCACAATGTTCAAAATAGTCTAAAATTAGGAACAATCACCCTGAATTTCAATGTGGACTTATGAGTTAATCATCGTATCTTAATGTTTAACAAATGTTGACCTGAAGCTCGATTTTTGTTCATTTTCACTTGGTACGAGATGATTCAGAATAGACCTATGATTTATGGCACAAACATATGGTACAAAAGCAATTCAGCTTTATGATAGTCAACGAATCGACGTGCACCAAAAATTAAAAATGATTAGGAATAACAAAATTTGTTTCACTTCCACAACTTTTCTGAGACTTCTCGGCGAAAGGCCAAAGCGGAAAGTCGAGTTCAGGCGGCCGTGAGCCAAGAACCAATCTTGCTTGTTTCGCCTTATTCGATGACCTTTAGGACAATTCTCGTGGGCATTTCAAAAAACTTTCCATTGAGAAGCTGGGCTTCTCTGCCTTCTTAGATTTGCAAAAGCGTTTTCGATGGCTTTATAACAATGGCACAGTAATATTAGATTTTACGTTGATATTATCTTATATGTTAAGTTAAGCCACAGGTGCCAAGTACAACTGAAAGCGGGAGGTCGTACGTCTCTTGACCTCGCGCAAAAACCATTTGAAAAATTCGAAGCAAAAGCGAATCAAACCTGATTCTAGACATACGTATGACGGGTGTCCTTACTAACCAACCTGGCCCCAGATATGGCAATTGATCATTCATTTACATATTTAATCATAAATATTGGCCTCTCTCCTAATTTGATCAAATCTAGAGAAAAAGCGCAAGCGTACTGTTTTTTCGACATTCCATTAGACTGGCCCACTCTAATCATGAGTACAGAATACACAGGATATGTTTTCTCGACACCTCCTCACACATAACCAGTTTCATAACAATGTCAAAGAAATTACCGCAACATGTGAATATATCTCTCTTTTTAATTCAGTACTCCATAAAACTGTATTCCCCTTGCACTACTCCTAAATCCAAGGAGGCAACAATCCCACATGATTATCATCCTCTTCCATGAGGACGGTCTGCACTGTGCACATTGGCGCGATCGAACAGCTGAGCCAAACAATCGCTCTCCCTAACTCAAGCACTCACTCACTCGTTGGCCTTCGTTCCCGGTCTTTCTCTTTTTCCTGTGTTTCTTCGCGGCTCGGAACTTGGAACACTGGGCATCAAGACTCGCAACTCACTCCTCAGTTGGACCTTGGCAGTGGAACAAGGACCACTGTGTTCTAGTTCTAGGTGTTGAAAGGAGAAGGAAGAGGAAGAAGAAGAAGAAGAAGAGGAGGAGGAGAAATGAACTCTTTTCGGCTATTTTTATCCCACATGAGGGATTTTCCCGGTAGCCGTTAGTGAGAACGACCAAAAGGCGACAAGAACTCTTGGGACAAAAGGAGCAGAACACGGTCCCAGTCCGATATTTGCCTGTAGTTCGATTGCAGTCTGCGTATGGATGTTCCTAAATCGAATGTGCCTTTAAACTCGCACATGAAATCGGCCACGGATACACGGATATCCTCGTAACGTTTTGAATCAGGTAAGAACAAAGCCCAGAAATGTCCAAGACATGAAAAACGATCTTAAAGATGATTCTCGAGTAACGAGAATTTACAACGGTCTAATTATGACAATTCCAAGCGCGGAGTGTGTAACGAATTGAGAACATACAAAGATGGGGAGTAATCATGTCAATTAGACGGATGATATTACACCTATAAAATTACCAAGAACCACTCCCCCACGTATATCGCGTTCTCTCATATTTCAAGTAATAAGCTATTGCTGGCATAATTAGCTCCAATGGCGATTAATCGAATATTCAATGCCTTGCCAAGTCCCAATTTTGAAAGGCTGTAGGAAAAAACCATTAATTGTAATATTGAAGTCTGGAATATCACCACTGGGAGACTAAATTGTTCTCTGTTGCCCCATCATCTCTCTATTTGCATGGAACAGCAAAAAAGAACCTTGGCAAATTTGAACGAAGGAAACACGCCATATTATCTCTAGATTGACATTTGTTTTTCCCACGCACAAAAATGTGCACCTGTCAATCAATCTTGGACTGACTGACCATAATAAACAACTTGACAGGTTCCAACAAACAAAAAACAACTAGATATCCCATAAGCATTTTGAAACTCTTTCGATGAGTTCCATGTTACTGTGGAGGAGGATTCAATTTTGAGCTAGGCATCTCTTTTGTCTGGGTCCGTTCAGGGCGGGGTCGACGCCATTCTGTGAAAAGCAATGAAGCAAAAACGGCTTAATTCCTGCCTGCGTCCCATTTTACTTTAGGCACCATTCATTTCAGAACAGTTCAAAACCATGGACCACAAAAAGAATAAGAAAGATTTGGCACCACCTCTTTTCATGGGGGCACGAGATTCGTTTTCCGCTTGGACGAGGTCCCATTGAATCAAGACCAAACGGAGCTTCAGGCACCATGAAAAGGCAAATTTAAAGGTCATTTTTTGGGGTGGGGTGGTGAGGACTTCTAGGAACCCAATCCTTATTCAGGTATTTGATGACAAGTTTTTAATCATCACTAACACATGAGATTTCATAGTGTCAGAAATTTGAACTTATAGCTTGAATAGAAGTCGGAAATTTGAAGCCTTTAATTAAACATCAGATTGAAAGTATGACACAAATATGTTTTAATGGTACTTAGTAATTGGTCAATAACAATGTGAATGTCTTGACTAGGGCTCGGAAAAAAATCTTTTTGAGGGTCAAATCATTTCTGAAAAATTATTTGAAAGTACGAAATAGTTTTTATAGAAAAAATCCCCCACACTAAGATTTAAGCCTGCTTAGAGCAAAAAAGACAACATTAAACGAACTTTGCAAAATTTTGAAGCAATTACCAACGGTTTCAATTAATTTCATGATTTCAAAATCTTTGAAATCAAAAGCCCTCAAAAGTTCCATAATTAGAACCCCAAATTAATATCCTTGACCATGCAGGTCTCTAAATCAAATTTGGTTCCTCTGTGTACTTTATTTCAGCGATCTCTCAGGGTGAAGAAACCTGGGCTAAAATGCAAATATTTTTATATTTGCTCTTTCTTGTGTAAGGTATTGAGATTCTAGTTGTATTTGAAGGGAAAGCTTGAGCTTTTGCCAAAAAGAATTGAGACAAACCAAGAAGATTGGAACAATGCAGTATTTAAAGGTGCAAAAGACATCATATTTTGCAATACATCTTCAAAAGTAGCCATGAGAGTTTTCCTCAACCAGGTTTTAGAGTCAATTGTAGGGAATGTCAAGGTTGATATTTTTGAGCCCTCCATAACAAAATCCAGGCCACTAAAAACAATGAAGTACTTGCTTCTCTTATAGATTCCTTCAATATTCCATTTGCTCCTCCAACCTACACACACACACACACACATGCAAGTTTTCATCAAAATTATATGTTCTGAGAATATTTTTTAACTTATCAAAAGCTTCCAAAAAGTTTAAATCAATTTAGAATTTAAAAATGTTTTCTCCAAGCCCTGGTCAAGATCTTCACATGAATTAGAACCAATATTTATCTCCTAGAAACGTTCAGTTACATTTTCACGTTTGAGATCCTCCAATCTTGAACCACCGTGCAGAGAGTTCGAAAGTTGCAAATGCAGGCAAACATTTTGGGATTGATCGGACCTAAACATGGAACAAGCGCTTTTGAATGGCTTCCGTCCTTTCCACTAAATTGACTTGAGCCCAGGGGCTGTCTTCATTTGGCAGGTGTAGATTTTAGTGACATGGTCTGCATCTTGCAGCCACTGGCGAATAGTCAAGCATAACAAATAATATGAAGAAACCCAGGCAAACACGTAAATTCACAAACGCTCTGAACTGACGTATTGGAACCCTTGGAGCAAAAGCCTGGAGCCATGCCATGTCATGGCATTCCTTTCATTGTTTTGTGACAGAAATGAACTCAATGGTTACGTTTGGGCAATATCCGCACATTTTTGTCCGCCACACGTGCTTGAAAGTCAATTAAGCCTAAGTGGATTCTCAATGGGGATTTGCTGGCATTTCCAGCTCCATTCTCATTTTCAGGGTAAACTCCGCGCTTTTCGTTAGATATTATACAATCCATGTCCGTTTTATCCTTGCTGGAGCAAAACAAAGGCCCCTTTTTGGATCGATGGTCCGGACAAAAAGAAAATAGGATACAAGTAGGGAATGCTTTTTTCACTCTCAAACTATTGCGGCAGCAAGAGTCATGATTGAATTAGCTTATACGTTTTGGGTCCATTGGATAGATGCTCATCTGTAGATAAGACGCGCCAAACATGAGAGGGATCAGCCACAAAACTTGATTTGTTGGGAAGAATGTAGGCAAAGAATCTTTCTTTATTACATTCACGCCCACTCCTAGCCCCTAGCCCCCCCCCTTCCCCCCCCGTCCTCTAAAGCTGAGAAATCCCGCCAAAGTTCTCTGGAACCCAGTAATACCCATTTGGGTGAAAATGTTCCTTGAAAAGAAGCACCCATCCTTGAAGGTGGGACTAAAAATAATGCACTTATTTCACCATCAGACTTTGTTAGTTAGGTGTTCATGCTTGATGGCATGAACACAATCGAGGGGGTCTGCCTTTAGAACTGGCCTTTATCAAGATCCTGAGCGAACAGACATCAATGTGTACTAGGATATTTCTATCCTTCAGCCAGGTTTTAAACCCAAATTCCAATCTATGTTTCATAAAATCTCCCAATTTTTCTCTCAATTGAACCTTGAAATGGTCGATTGAGCAAATTACTCGCTCGTTTAAGGTAATCTAGCGCAGAAGAGGGCAAATCGGGATGATTTCAGAGCCAGATGCCAAAACCAACGTAAGACGTAATCTCTTTCAAGGCTTTTCTTCTTTTCTTTTGCTACCATGCTTCTTCTTCCCATTGGAGTTGCTAATGGGAAAGCTTTGTCAAGGCATTGAAAACCTCAAAGTAAGCTTCCAAAAGCATTTCACAGCCTCAAGAAGGAAAAATAGCGTTTGAACATGCGAGAACGGACAAGATGTCATTAAGGTCACAACTTGCAGACAGGGGTCAACTTTGCGGTCACAATATAATTCACTTATTTGATACGAGATCAGG
This sequence comes from Tigriopus californicus, assembly GCF_007210705.1. NCBI lineage: Eukaryota > Metazoa > Arthropoda > Copepoda > Harpacticoida > Harpacticidae > Tigriopus > Tigriopus californicus. Next base: position 11,164,505 of record NC_081446.1, read on the forward strand.
CTACGCTATCTCGTGGTAATCAAATTTGTGGGTAGCAAGCGAATAAGATGAAGTGGTTCCGTCTTAAAATCTCGAGCTCTAAGAGTATAGTAGGTAGAAAAAATACACTATAGCATTACGTAGTTGGTACATGTGGAGCGAGCAAAAAGTACAACCACAGTTCTGTAACTAACATCAGTTGCTTCTCATGAAAGCTAACTTTTTCATCATCGAAACTAGATCCCACAAAACTTGTCTGACATGGATAGATATTAAGAGCCTATTGTAACGGGAGGTAGAGTGGACCAATCAGAAGATTTTGATCCAACAACTGGCTCAAGTAGTTCGCCGGTAGTAGATCGTGTAACCATCCGCATCTCTGTTTAACTACTTACCCTATCCATACATTCATTAGAATTGGAGGATCTGGCCAGCCCTTGAATGTAGGGTTGATCAGGTAATTTGGTCGAACAATTGTTCAAATCCAACCTCAAGGAGGCTACTGGATCAACACCTGCACACTCCCTACGAATACTAAGGGGTAGCAAGTTGAGCAATGAATGAGCCCGAGGAAGAAGAGATTTGGGTTTCATTGTTCTGACTAGACTGAATTCACAAGGGCTTGAATTTGCATCGATTTTTTTAATGAATTTTTTGAGTAACAGCTTAGATTACCAAAATGAATTATACTGCGGCCTATTTGGTGTAGCTTTGGCTCAATTCAATTATTGCTATGGCCAACCATGAATACCTATTCTAATTTATCCTCACATTCCCCAACCAGTCCCACAAAAGCCTGACTTGCATTCTAGGAAATTTCGATCAAAAAGTGTCTGGACGCTTATGATGTTGACAATATCAGAATACGTATACGCATCTTTAGAGACCTATCTGACGGATAAGACAGATAGGTGTGGTAAAGCACCTTATTGATCCCCTTGGCGTTCTTATCCACCTTTGTGAGGTTGAAAACAACATCACTCTGGACTTGGAACGAATGGCGTCAACATACTTGGGCGTAATGAAAATATTTCGATCATGATCGGCGGGAGCAGAAACTGAAATTAGCAAAAGCTTCTCAATAAAGCTGAGCCATATTTCAATTTCAACAGCCGAAATTGTCAAACCAAGCATTCAAATGATCCAATATGTATGAAACGAAAGCAATTTGACTTTGAAAGCACCTCGTACCAATTATTCGGTCCACATTGGAATCAATTGCCCTTTGCAGCAATATACGGATGACTAAAAACCCTTTAAACAACCGCTATGAAATCAGTGAAATGAAAATCATGAAATATCAAGTCGTTATTTCAACTTACATTTTGATGCAAGATACTCACGTGGGAATTGGTTTGCAAAGTCAAGCAGTGTCAATAAATGTCTAAAATGAGGCAAATGCTCAAGAATGAGAGCAATCGTTTTCTTTTTCCCTGCTATTATTCGATCTCAGTAGTGTTTCGATTTGCGTTTGACGTCAGTAAATTTCTATGGCAAAGCTGTGCAGTGGCGTAGAGAAGTGGAGCTTTTTTTCGCAAACTGAATCTAGTTTTTGTATTGCTTGACCATTTCTCCTAATCCCAAAATATTGGCACGAAAATATGACAGTAAGTGGCGAAACGAGGAAGAGGGCAATCGCACGAACATTTCCGTTTCTTCGATCTTACTTCGTACTTTCCCCATCAAATGAGTGTGTTCGTTCAATTTGCAACACTCTTTTATATCAAGCAAACACTTCTAAGCGATTGATAGGAAGAGAAGACGGATATGAACTATATGTAATGAACGAGACAGCAATTTGTCTGATGAGAACCAATAATAAGTGATCCAGTTTTCTTGTTCCAGGTGTGTTCTCCATGTGCCTGGAAGCTCTGGATCGGGCATAATTAATTCCTCAGTCAAAAACAAACAGTGTCTCATTTTTCATGCCCGTCGCGCTTGGAAGTAGTGAACGATCTGTCCAATAAAGCGGGTTCCAAGAGTCCCGCAACAGATCCTGTCATTGCACTTGCTCCACTTGCACATGGGAAAGAAGACGGTAAATCCAAGCCAGCTGGTGTCCACGATGTCAGGATAAGGATCAAGATTGGCCGTCAAAGTAATCCTCGTTCACAGTGCTCGTCTCTTGTCCTCTCCTCCCTATGTGGATCTGGGGAATAACTGTTCGACGTCTTTGGCATAAACAAATTTGTTCCGAATTGATCTAGGGATGTGCCAAGTGTGAATATCTTGTACTGTTCCTCTGAATTGAAGAAGTACACGGAAAAGGTCTGATGGAACAAGCTCGAGAAGAAGGATGAAGTTATACCGTGTTGTTTCAACATGGTCATGTGGACTGAAGCTCAATTCTGTGGAATGAGATCTTTAACGTGGAACTGATCTGAGATGGAAGGCACTTGACATGAAACAAAGGAAATCGATAACCCGTGGAACCAGCTATTTCCAAGAGCACACATAAGTTTGCATAAATGACTTTGCTTTGAAACAAGTCTTCAGAGCAGAACGATGAGGCAGGGTCACGTGTACGAGCCTTTATTGGCCCAGGTTCCCACGCACATTCCTCCTCGGGTTCCAATTCCTCCTTATCCCACCAATGTGAATCCAAACAGTCCCTACTACGTTCCGTGCAAATGTGATTATCTCAATCAGATTCGTTACTACAACCATCGAAATAACGAGTTCTACTATCACACCGCAGCTGTGGACCACAACTATTCGCCTCATCAAGCACATCCTCCCCCACCTCCTCATCCCCTTCACTCTCCTATGGCCCAAGGGATCGGAGAAACGGAAGACATCGGCAATCTGACACAGGCTTTCCCTCCTCATCCAGTCTACTATGATCCCTATGGGCCTTACGTTCCTCCCGTGGGACATTATCCCAACGCGTATTATCCGCCACCTGGTCATCCAGGCTATCATAACCTCGAGGCTGGAATCTGTGAACTCGTCCTGGTCATCTTGGCATTACTACTATGGTTATATTCCTTCTTCCGTCTATACAGGGTGTGGCAGAGGACCTTAAACTTCAGCGAATCATCTATTCAGGGACCACAAGGCTGGGATCTGCTCGTGAACTGGATCATGGAACGCATCCGAGTCAAGAAGCTAAAAGTGCCCGGTATGAACGTTCGAGGTCGCAACAAGAACATGCGGCGGGACGCAGTTTGCGAGTCCATAACCGAGGTTGAACCGCCTCCCATAGGCGTGCCAGACATTCCCAAGGTCGCTCTGAGTCGTGTAGCCACTCCGGACGAAGCTGAACGCGGCGCTGTGGGCGTGCACTCGGGTTCGAGTCCCGTCGTGAACCACCCAAGTTCCGTCGAGAATCTCCGTGCTGTGACTAAAACGTGTTATGAAAACGAGCTCAGTCGAGACGAAATCTCCACCATTTCTTCGCTTAAGCAAGAAATCGAGCTGATGACTCAGGCTCGAACTCCGACTCAACGAGTCCGATTACAGGCCTCGGGCAAACAAAGAAGCTTGTGCGAGACCTCTTCGTCCTCTGATCGAGTCCATCCTTATTTAGATAATGATAACCAAATCATCCGCTCAGCTCAGTCAAGTGAAACATTACATGATGTTCATAATCGAATTGAATAAATAGGTATTTATTGTGTCCTTTGAAGTCTAATCAAGCGTGGCAATGAGTTTGGTGGCCACAAAAAGCATACAAGAGAAGAACTTAACTAAAGAGGGAGCTTTCTAATGTTGATTTTATGACACTGATGTGCTACTGTCTAAACAAACATTTGATTGACGAAAAGAGGTTGTTATCTTCATTGCTTTCATTGGCCAACATCAGCAATGATTTTATAAAAGAAAAAAAATCTAGTCAGGCGATGAAAATAGACAAAGGCATATGTTGAACTACATCAAATCGATCGAATCAGCTCCTTCGGAAACCCATACCGAATCATTATGACATTAATTGGGATAGCCTGAGTTCGACATTTTTCAGTACACTTGCCCACTAATGTATTTCAAAAGTAAAGTTACATTCTGAAACATCCTTTTCCATTCAAAGTGCCGGTTACAAATACACAAATTCAATGAAATTTCAAATACGCTTGATGTGCGTTTTTATACTTTAGGTGCTCCAATTGCTACTGTTTGTGTGCTAATTTCTAATTGTTAAGTTTAGTGCCATGAGAATCTATGAGTGTGCTAGTCTGTTTCCGTCACTTCTTCCTTTTGGGTGTCGGTTACTATCTTACCATTTTACTCAAGAAAAGATATTGGAATTGATGTGAGGGTTCAAATAACAACCTTTTAATGTTGCAGTGACTTTTAATCAGGGCTTAAAGTACACATAATAACTCCGAATCGAAGGTGGGCTTGGGTTCATCATCGTTTGAAGTGGCAGGATTGGTCTTGCTGTTCCTGGCCCCGTTAAATAATAACAGCTGATGGAAGACAAATATTGTCACATCGACATCACCACTGCTCTCCGTACGTAGATTGGCTTTTCTTTCCTCCCTTGTCACTATTGAGCCCATTGGTGGCGCTCAACTAGGCTTCCAAAAACAGATCAGTAATCACATGAACGTCGACCCTCAATACACAGCTAAACTAACTTCTACTAAATCCCCCACGTCTTAGAAGATGATCAAAACCAAAAGCTTGCTTGTCGGGAACATTTTCATCGCATTGAGTTATTATTCTTGAAATCTTACTTTTTCTACACAGTTAGAGGATACAAGAAAAGATTCATCCGATTCCAAAGAATAGACGGGATCCCGTTGACAAAAGAGTTGAGGGCTGAAACTTTCCATGGTTGATTGAAAAATCAATTTCCGCTCCTATCTTAAAGCAGTCATGGCCAGGGAAGTTCAAATCCTTGCCAGTCAGACTATTTCCCATTTCTTGAAGTGATTTTGTGATTTGTGACAATCTACAAAAGCGTTGCAGCACGGGATTAGCCCCATCACCACAAAACTGTGCTTCAATTACAACTTATCTTCCCCAGATTTTAAAACCTTGCTTTAGAGTATAATACCAAACAGGGTAACGGGATAAAGCGACTTGAAGGATAACGAAAATACCTTGAATGTTATGAATTTCGAACATTTTGTTTTCGAATTACTGGAGACGACCCACCCAAAAGCAACCATACGTTGCAAAGTGCTTTTTAATACTTCACTACACGACAAAATCTTGTATGATCCAATACTTAAAAAAATCAATTCTACAACAACGTAGGTTAAAGCACGGACTTCTAGACTTATGGACTGCGAACGGAAGCAAAAACCTATTATCTCCTAAACCGTTTATGTTATGCCAAATAAGCACATAACATATGACAACAAGATCTTGTTAAAAAGACGGACTTGCCCGAAATTGAGCCAGAAACTATGCTTAGAAAACCCAGGAGATATGTTCAAAGTTATGCAGCAAACACTACATATTCGAAATTTTGTTCTGCACTTGGTCAGCTACATAAGCTTATGACATCGTAACTTTGAAACCAGCCACTTTACAAGAAAGTTATATAAAATGACCTGTCTTTAATTGAGAAGATTTACGTCTCTTATTTTATTACTTTAATTCAAAAAGTGGCTCTGAGTCGCTATGACCAAGAGCAGACCGAGTTAGCGGGAAGCTCGTTCACAGTCCATATTTGTAGAAGTTCGTGGTTAAAGACAAGAAAACACCGCTAGAAAAAGTTTGAATCACGCTAGAAATGTGAAACGAACCCATGTTCTTTGCCAAGCAAAGAGGCTCAACCTTGGAATGGTCTACAACCAGGTTCATTGAAAAGGGCCTAATTCAGGATCAACCAGGATCATCCCAATCGCCATAGGAGTACTTCTTCTTACCACAGACTGACTGACTCACCTGAGCAATGGCTTGGAATCCCAACTTATGAGCCTCTAATATGCGATGCACGTGCCTAAAGGAGAGCTTGGCCTCGGGACCGCAACCACCGGGGATTAATTCCATGCAACCGGGAATCAGGCCAATTTGTCCAGCAATGTGAATCACATTATCAACCTAGGAGAAAAGAAACAAAGCTAAGCACGCTAGAGATGGTAATGGAATGGAAGAGGCCTTCGTTTGGGTCATAAAGCAAGCGCACGAAGGCCAACAAAAAGCAAGGAATGTCACGTACTTTGCGGAATTTCAAGATTTGTAAATGTATCTATCTTTCTTAACATCACCTTTTTCCTTTCTTGTATACAGTAACTAGTACGTTATACCTGATTTGAGAGCTAGTATTCATTGACATTATGAATAACTGCAGTATAAGTGCAGCCATTAAGTGGCCGCGATAATTATTTAGAAAGAAGGTCTCGAATAGATGTACTCCTTATAGGACTTCTTGACCTTTATGATCTCAGAGACAAACTTGCTTGTAGTAATATTTTATGCGAAGACATAGACGACCAAAAATGAAGCTTATTTATAATTGGTAGCATAAAGGTTTTTGAGAATCTAAATCTTTAATCATTAAGCTGTTGCGTAAAGGATTAATTTGAGACGAGGTAAGGAAAAGGACAGGAAAGATTAACGAGATGTTGTGAGTTGGTCATTTCCTTTACCTAACAAGAGATGCGTCGTCCTTTCAATTCTTTCATTCCTAACGATGTACAGCACTCCGCCCAACCAACATCGGACTTTCAAACTTACAGCAAGGACAAATTTACTTAAACGGGTCCTAGGAATATATGTCATAGTTATTAGCCACACAAATATGGACGAGGACGGTAAAGTCGAGAAATATAGTGTTCCCAGTCCATATTTCAGTGGTTGATGGCACACTGAGTTTCGTTGGTGGGACAAAAGGGTCAAGCCCACGCCTTGCATTCGTACTCCTAACGGAAAAGGCAACTTTGAATAATTAATTGGTGTGGTCTTAAAAAGCAGGAAAAGGGCAATATGAAGTGAGAGGGAAAATTACTTATGAAAATAGCTGGCACTTCTTGATGCACTCTCACGTCTCATTCGATAGTTAACTTCCCAATGGAACAAGAATTACTGAATAGGGAACTCAAACTCCTTCCTTTTTATAATCGTTTCTTGGATCAAACCTAGTGCGTCACTTTCTTACATGTTGTGTTGAAATAAAAAGGCATTTTCATGATTACATAAATTCAGATCAAAATTCTAAAGCTTTTAACAGCATAACTTTTTCAGAATGAAAAGGGAGATTTTCACTTTCCGTTCGAAAGTGTTGGTAAGTTGCAACAATTTAGCAAAGGAATTAGATAATAAATCGTTTTGGAACTCATGACCGAGATAAGAACACATTTGGTAGAGAATGGGCGAGTGAAAAAGTGCCTTCTCTGATCAAATCAATTCACTTTTTGCGATCGGCTTTGCACTTTCTTTTAACAATAGATTACAGAGGGGTTCCAGTTCAAGATCCCATTCTGTGAGGCTTCTCAATATATCTTACATAGAATATAGATTTCTCGACAATTTCATTAGTTTTTAGCAACAACCCAAGCTTTTTTCGGTACTAAAAGGACAAAATATATCCATAGCCATGGCGACTATCGAGTTGCTTTGCCATAGAAAACATTTACATAGGATTGACCATTTCATCAGAAGTCACTCTTGCAAATCAGAGACAGTGGCGTTCAGAAAAACTGGAACACCTAACTCTATCTCTTTGATAACATTTGCTTGAAAATCCCAACAACTCGAGCTTAACAGCATATCATGAGACTACTATTCCACTTGAAGTCTTGAAATGCGTTCATTATTGATCAAGTCAAAGCTCATAAAATGGTCATTTTGAAAGGAAGATCTTTTTTTTTTATTTCTAGACGCGTCATGGTATGATCAAAGCCCATGAGGGACATAGAGCGAATAAAACTAGCATGCACTAGCCTCTCCTGCATTCTTCAAATTGGATAGACCCTCTGTAAGTCTAACAATGTCAGAGATATGCATCTGATTTGCTGTTTCCTTTCATTTGAAGACCCCTGGATATCCGATTGGCTTTGTTTCTTGTTTGAACACCCACTCATACATCAGATTTGGTACTGTGAAGGTCTTTTTGTGGATTATCCGCCCTCTTCACTGTTTAAAACATTTCATCAATTCATTAGATTAGCTCCGAGTTAAGCCAATCAAAAATTTCAGAGGCATCAAAGCGTCGAAATCTAGTCCAAGCGGTCTACAAGATTTTTTTTTACTCTAAAAAACCTGGTCTCACGGGCAAAGGGAATCGATTAGTGAAATCAATCATGATGATTTGCAGTCTTAACTTTTGACCTTGAAAAACTGTCGCAAATGCGGTAAAGGAACAACCACTTCATATCTAGCGAATAAACTGACCAGGCAATACATAAACTGTATCAGAAACGAAGGCAAAGCAACTTTTCCTGGATGGATTAAACGGTCTGAACTGGAAAATTGCAGATGTTTCGGGCATTGCAAACTTTTTTTCCAACCCTCGACAACAACGCCAACCAACTTGTCTTCCAATCTTTTCAATACTACACATTAGAATATGCTCCGCAGTCCCATTAAAACCATTTTTTCCATTCCAAAAGTGAAAGTCAAGCGATAAAACTGATATACTTGAATAACCCTTCGTTTTTGCCCAAGTGATCCACGCACTTCCAAACCGAGTTCATCAATAAAACTGGGAACATAACAGGATTGTCTGGATGTCAGACCCTTTGGAGATATTGACAAAGATAACCATATAAGGTATCATTGTCTTCAACAAAAGGAACGCCACGCTTTTCTAAATGTTTTTGATGAGCTCTCATGCTCCTCAAATCAATGAGTTATTCTATTTGTACATGCATACAATGTTCGTGCTTCGTGACACGTTTGACATGTTTGATATGCTAAGGTCGTAAGGTCAAGGCTGGTTGTTCTTACCTCAACATATTGGCTGTAAGGACCGATATTGGCCGGAGCCCAGTGAGAGATGCTCTGCACATGCATGGTCCTTCGAGTGGTCTCCAGGGCAAAGTGCTTGTCTTCTCTCTGAAAGGCAGCACATCCATGTCAAGGACATTACCATCCCAATGTTCAGAACAACACCATTAATGGGCAAAACAAAAAAGAAATCGGAAAAAAGGAGAGTGTCCCCACTCTTGCACTTTGTTGAAAAATAAATCTGTGTCCTCGTTGATCACTTTTTACGGACCGGACAGAAACGTTACACGTAAGCACCAAACAAAAGCAACCTTGAATTCAGTCACAGTAATGTTACTACGAGTCATTTTGCGGATCCAGACAAAAGCATGTCTCAAAAAAAGATACCCAATAACTTAATGTACTGAGAATATGAAGCCACGTAGAACATTAAACTCATTAATGCTTTTCTGAGCGGAAGACTTTGTTTTCATGCAGAGGAATTTTCGCCACTCAAGAATAAGTTCTAAAGTTCAATACGAATTAAAAAACCGGATATTTGCTACGGTCACGCTTGATCTGCCATGGCCTTCATGAACGCAGTCAATCAAGGCCAAAAAAGGCTAGGCATTATCCTCATAACGGATGGGCCAAGTTGCTCAATCAGTCTACTGTCTAGGCTTGAACCAACTCGGAACTAGTTTTTTTTTTGTGGCCTTGGGCGCAATGGGAAATTGATCCGAGAGATGAAGGGTTGAAAATTCGAAACTCACAAGATGAAATCCCAAGGCATGCAAGATGACGGCCGAGTCTTGATGGGTTTGAACGCACACTCTGATGGGCGGATTGATGCCAAAGTTTTTCACATAACGTTGATTTATCACCGCATATTGCGCCATATCCGAGACCAAGAGCGTGACACTCACCAAATCGGAAAAACTCCAACCATGAGAATCCAAGCACTCTGCAAGAATGAAAAAAAGGCTAGTGCGAATTTCAAGACCTTTTACGACCTCGAGCCTCGTTGTCCTCTTGAACTTGGGTGATGTTGATGAGTCAAGTCGAACGCGAGGTCCTCGAAAGGTCATCAAATGAGGCGGTCCTTTTTCCATTGTTCGGTTTTACGAGACCAATAGATACCCTTTGGTTCTCTCACTCCCTTGCTCATTTATTAATCATCAGGATGCAAGCACGGAGGGATTGGTTTCCATTAGATCGTATGGATCATTAATGCACTGCAGAGCATCACGAACTGAAGGTAGACTCCACAAATGAGAGAGCGAGTAGACTAAAACTGAATTCATCACTCTTTGGCTGAACTCGAAACTGTCTTGAAGCACAAAAGAGAGAAATGGAGCGAAAGCGTGGAGAAGAGCTATCTTCTGCATTTATTAAGATAGCTTTGACACTCGAAAGCAGGTACTAGTATCTTTTCAAGATTTCTTTCTTTTAGAGGATCCTTTTTCTAATTAAGTGGAAGCACTGAGGTTAAATTAAATGAAAGTGTCTCTTTTTTTCGTGGAAATTGGAACATTTCCATGCAGCGCAAGGAGATCTTAGACGAAGCTAGAGTTTGTCAGCACTCGAAGGTCTGATTGAATTGCGTAAAAGGGAAAAAGGTAAGGATATAGAGAGAGAACTTGGTTGAGAGGGAAACAAGGTAAAAGTTCCATGTTTATCTTGGGTAAATATGGCACCCGACCTCGTAAAGCAATTCGAAACGAAAAGCATCGGGTTCTCACTCACTTTCAACAACACCCTTGGAACTGAAGAACTACGACGCCTCTCATTTTCTGTTTGCTCTGTGAGGCATGATGAATTCCAATATTTCACATTTTATCGCTCACCTTTCAATTGCCGGAAAACCTGTTCCATAGCTTCAGCTGGATCATCTTGAGCACCATTCTCGCCCTCGTTTCGGCTTTGAATCGGCAAATTTCCGATAGCGAACCATCCGGTCGAACCATCTTGGAAGCTTACACAACTCGACGATGGCAAATAGGAGACCGATTTGCCCAAGGTAAAGGAGGAAACGTCGTCAGGCAGTTTTGCTGACAGGTGGTTTTCACAATTTTCGAAACAGGGGCGGAGATCGTGGCAATGAGAAACCAAATCTCTTGGGTGTCTGAGATAATCTCGGATTTCCATGTTGGTCGTGAGCATTTCCATCTGAGTGGCAGATGTGACATTGGCCTTGAAGGAAGAGAACGTGATCAAAGAAGGCGAAGATGCCTTCATTGAAGTGAATCTTGAGGATGGTTTCATTTCTTATGTGAGCGACCGTGATTGTGGACTTTGAGTGGCCAATTGCATTTAGGTAGTTTTTGCCCATTTGCGTAGACTCACTCGGAGGAAGAAAAATAAATAAATGTAGGTTGTTGTTTTTTTTAGGGTCAAAGCACTTAGAGAAAGGTGATCTAATTTGGGGGATTGCTGACAAAACTAGTAAGTAATAGATTTCAGTCGGACTCGTACGAGTCCCTTGATATTGCAACGTTTTGCAGGACTCGAGTTCTGCTACCCAATTTAATTTTGTAAATCTAAATTAGGCTTATTCAATCATCATCTTTCTGTGGCTCAAAACTTACATGGTCAATTCAGGACGGATTTGGCCGTTTTCTGAAGAAATCCAATATAAATGTACCACTAAGAGTCCGGAATCGAATCTGGCCAATTTCTTCAAATTCTGGTGAAAGACTCGAGTGCACTCGGAGTCGAGTCCGGACTCGCCCCAACACTAATTCATTACTCCTTGTCACAAATGAAGACATGTCGACCCAAAATTACAAGGGATCAACCGCCTAATTTTCATTATATTGTGATTCCCTAAATATATTTTACCACGCGAAAGGCTTTCTACTTGACCATAAGATATATTACAAAATACATGAATTACTGCGTAACACAACTCGGAGGCAATGAATGAATAATTCGAGCTCTGTGTATTTCAAGAATTCAAAATAATTAATCTGTCGTATTTTTTACATTTCTGCTATGCTGACATCTCAAAATTTATTTATCATCCCTGAACACTTTACCTAATTTTGTGATGGAAAATTTCTCCATATGGTTCGGGAGATAAAACATTTCACACTAGACTCTCGAGCCTAGATCATTACGGTTGATTTCACGATTATGAATTAACAACTTTCTGTTTTATTTATTTGTAGTTTTTCAGTTTTGCCATAATTGCGGCATTTTTACATCGTAAAGCCAAGGATTGTCTGAGAGAGAAGCAATGGGGATAAATCAATTGAAAAGAAACCTTGAGTCCATATTGAGTCTCATTTCTTGACCTCAATACCATGGTATGATACCAATACTTGGCAATGCAAAGTCCAGGAGACAATTATGAAATCATTGGTTAAGGAGGACTTGTATCTAATAGGTCTATGGTAGAGCAAAGTAACAGACAGACCTTGACCTCTAGATGGAACCATTTCAGATCAATATTTAACAGTAGTCTGTAAATCTCCCCTAATATCGATAAATCATCCACATTTAGTTGCGTGTATAGTACTTCGAACCAGTCTCAATCTCAGTTACTCTCTTTCAAAGGTATCAAGCAATACGGTTATGTTCTATATACTTTACTTATATAAGCAAATTATCATTTTTTAAAACGTCCATTAAGACCCCTTGAGGCTGCTTGGGTTTTTTGAAGTTTACGCCAAAATCTTACCTGTTCAATCTTATCTTTCAAAGACAAACTTTTGAGATGTAAGAAGGCGACAGGCGCAAATGCATCAGCCGAATGAACGATGACTTTGCTTTCATCACTGAAAAAAAGGAAGAAAGAAAGCCCCGTCAAGGCAACTCCAGCAGGTAAATTTAAAATTCTGCCAAAAAAAAGTTTCATTTTATCTGAATGTCAACCCGATACAAACGGTGGGAGTAGCAAGGCCAATTTAGTTCAAGATTCAACCGATACCTTGAATCAAGATAGGAGGTGGATGGTGGTCTTGGGCCTATTCCGGCTTTATGACCTTTGGCCGTAAAGAGAGGTCCTGAGAATTTTCCGAAGTATTTCAAAGCCAAATCCCATGGCCTTACTCAAAGGTGGAAAACATCGTTTGATCATTTTGAGCGTTAAAACGTTAACCCCAGGAGATTTTGTTTTAGCATAGGATCATTTCCAATTTTTTTTTTCAGCTCAGATAGTTGGGAAAGAAGACTCCCTTGACGGAGAAAAATCAGTTTATACTTTTATTTTTATAAGTGATGGCTGAAACCTAAAGCACAAAAAGGGTATATTTGAGCTTCGATTGTCAAGACTCTTCACCATTGCTCAATGACACTTTGATATAACACAAGTATCGTGGACATCCAGCCAAGTTCGAGCAAAGTTCAAGCGAAATCCAGCGAAAAGTTGCTGATATTGATCAGGTAACAAAATATTGAATTAGGTCAATAAATGTTGCAAGCTCTCATGAGAGGTTTTTGAATTTGCACATATAACCAGTTTTTATAATCTTTTTTAATTCCGTGACCTTTAATAATCGAAAAGAAACCTTGTGACCGTGTGACCGTCTCTGTTTACTGATAATGAACGTCGTGCTTGGTTCCAACTACGAGTTCTTGATTCAATACGAAACCAGAATGCTTTCATAAAAACTCAATGATTCAAGCCAGAGCGACATTTTTTCGTCATTGCAATTCTTTCGAAGGTCATTCACTACATCACATGCATCATACAGGGTTGGCACAAAGTTCGTGGGCACCTAAAATTCATAATATTTTTGCAGTAAGGTATGATAAGAAAAATATACTTTGTTAAGAATTATGGCAAATTTCAATGAGAATGAAACTTTTTAATGTTCTTTTTCGATGTGACCACTTTTTGCATGTGCAATTTTCTGGAGACGTCTTAGAATATCATCTGCAATGTCACGGACTGTGTCCTTGGGGATGGATGTCCTCCCAAGCTGACCTCACAACAGGCGTCCGTTTTAACCTTGATTGTCTTTTCTTGTTCAATCATTGGATTTAACAAGCTTATGATAATTTCTGATTATATTTGTATTCATATTCTTGGACACTACAGAGAATCTATGGCCACCTTGATTTAATGGTTGGATTTGCCCTGGCTGGGAAAATTCCAATCAAGCTTTTTCAGACAGTTTCAAAACTTCAAAGTTAACAATGAATTGGAAACAAATAAGTGACCAGGAATTTGAATGCATGATTTCTAATTGACTAACGACACATTTGCCCTCAAACTTTGTGCCACCCCTGTAAAAAGTGCATGCAATAAAAAGGCAAAGATCCAAGTGAATGGATTTCAGACACTTCTTTTTTATTTTCTTAGAATCCACAATGAATGCTAGTCATTTGAAATTAATGTCCAAAGCACCTCCTTCCCTTTTTTAAGGGCACTTTTCATATATCTTGTTAGCACGTTTGAATGTTACTTTTTATGAAACATCATGTTAGAGAACCAATTGTTATGGAAGGCAAATACGTGTGAACTAAAAGATAATTCTTTAACTATGAAGCTTTGGAAAAAAAAGTGACCCGAGTCAGAAAATATTGTGACGTCATCAGCATGACTATAAAGAAAGGGCAAATTTATACATCTTTTTGTATTGGTCATAGTATCATGTCAAACGAGATTTGACCTGCCTCGCTCATCTTGTTAAGGATTAAAAGACAGTTACAAACATTGCGTCACACATTATTACTCTTCTTTAGCCTCGAACTCATTCAAGGGTTTTTCGCAGCTCCAGTCATAAGGCAGCTCTTGCTTCAAAAACCCCTTCGTTTGAATGTTGTTAATTTGGTGCCATTTTAGAGGCCTGTTTCATAACAATGCTCACTCACATGCTTATGGATTTCTTAAACAGTGGACAATCCAGCGTAAAGGTTTCATATTCACCACCTTCCCCACAAACATTGATCCCGAATTTAGTCTCCTGAAATATTGAAGAAGTTATTCTTCTGGATTGATGCACTCCGTTGAACCTAGTTCAAGTTACCATAGCCATTAGATGATCTTGAAGCTGGGCTAGGGATTGCCCCAAATGTTTTTGATCCAAACCCAACGTGGCAACTTTGATCACGACGCAATTCATCTGAAACGAGATCATTTCCCGGAGGAGCTCGGATTGGTCTCGCCGCCACAGAAAGCTCAATGAGATCAGATTCAACCGTGAACACCTAATGAGAACAATGCTAAAGACGATGAAAAAACTTCCTATTCGTGCCCCTTATTTGAATTTAAGAATCAGTAACGATATCGAAAATAAAATTATTAAGCGTACTACTTGAAACCACGATCAAAGGATATCTGGACCGGCATCTTTCGTCCAATTAGATCTTTTTTAAAAAGATTTAAATCTTACACATTCTCAACTCTGATCCTCTGATAATCTGACAGAATTGCTCCGGAACAGACGGCGTCAATGTGCAGGGAGCTCTGGACTTTGGCCAGGAGACGATACAAATCCTCGACCTCGTC
>NC_081446.1:11180983-11208015 GCF_007210705.1 Tigriopus californicus
TCAGGTACAAAAAGTTAAAGGCCCTTTTTTTTAATGAACGGCTGCCGTAACCATCATGGACTCAATCCTTTTTTAAATGTTCGTAAACAACAATCTTAATTTGGGTTACTTCATTGGCCCGACGTTAGATGTCAGTTGTTCTATTGTAAGTCTAGCCTTCACCATATACATATGATCTTTCGCAAAAATATTTCAATCACGTAAAAGTCCCATGGTCTCAAAATTTTCTTTTTTAACCGAAACTGGGTCCAGATCATCAATAATTACATATATATGTTCTTTTGTTTTCTATGGTCCAGATACTCAATCGTCTTACACGTTATTGTCACATGAAGTTCAGCCATAATCAAGTTTGAGGTCAATCTGATTGAAAAAGATCATACATTGGAAGAAATCATTTTGGAACGTCAGATTAGGAGTTGAAATGGCTGCCGGGCGCATGTATGTACTATGAGGAGGAAGGGGCATATTATGTAAAAAAGACTTTGGGTCACCAAAGCCCACTTTTTACACATTTGCACTTTTAACCTTTCACTTTTTTGCATGATGACCCGGAAAAACGATGTTTTGGTTGAAATTAGGGGGTTTTTAGAGTTGGTCGCAAAGTTTTCAATCAAAGGTTGCTGCCGAAAGAAATATGTGAAAAGTTCAATTTTGAACAATTGATGTCCACCATTACTTTATGAGGGCTCAAAATAGTCGACCCGATCATTGGCAAGGGTGCCACACCATGATTAAGAATAAAGTGAAAGCAATTATGAAAAGTGCTAGTGTCAAGTTCAAAACGCGACAAGCTGAGCCGGGGTTTGAAGACAGTTCAGTCGACCAAAAAACGCACGATAGCGACTTTCCTTATTTCATTCAGGCGAACTATCTTCTCTTTGAAAAACAAAAGATATCTACGGCTGGAAATCGGAAAAATGGGCTTTTGGCATCCTTTGATCTCGAAAAGTCTTGGCTGTTTGGCCCCTTTTGCCCCTCCCAGCCCTGACATATGAGATAAGCCCAGACCAGCTAGTTCATTCACCTTGATGGGGGGGTTTGAGGTTGGCCAAGGCCACAATTTGATGGCCGGCCATAACGCATTCCATCATGCTGAAACAGGAGTCTTTGCCGCCGGAAATCAGGGCGCACACTTTCAAGCCACTCATCATGAAGGCCTCAGATCAACCAGTTAGTTGGGCCGGAAAAAAGAGTCAAACTGCAGCCACGACCGATTGGGAAACAATTACTAGGGTTGGAATGAAATGGAACACCGCTTGACGGGGATTGACATTAGCAGGCATCAACACAATTTCAGCAAGGCATGCCTGATATTTGTTTTGATTGAAAAGAAAAAACCACATGGCTAAATATTTGCGGAAGCTCAACCATTTGTTTTAGACGTATTTGGCCAAAAAAAAGGCAGTGGTACCGATTATTGCGGTAAGAAATGTACACTTTTTACTTTTCATTTTGAAAAAATATCTATTTCTACACCGTTATCAAACTTGTTTTGAATATTGAGTAAATAAGTCAAAGAGACTTCCTCAATTTCTGATAAAAAAGGCGAATGGACCCGATGGACCGACCTCAAGACTCAGTGGGTTGGGCCAAATTGGAGGCCTGGGAGCTAATTTTAGAGCCAAGACCAGACTAATCAAAGGATATTGGTGATGATTTCCTTCTCAAAAGATCCCATTTGAAATGTCTGGAAAACAGATTATGGCTGGCAATTATTCCAGACATTGTGAGATAGTCCACCACAGCTGAGTTTTCTTAATGAGAAACACCGTATACCCAGTGCCCTTTCATGTTATCGTTTTCATTAGTTTTTAGAGCAATGAGTCCAAAGTTCTGTAATTAATCTAACATAAGTATTGATATCCACATTTAAAATGCCAATATTTGGCTCCAACTTTATTTTTCAAGCTTTAAGAGTTAGCCTAACTTTAATCTACGGTGTTTCGTTGTCCATTCTACGGTGTTTTCAGGAGAGTTAGGCTAGGTTCTCACAGGACTGCCATCCACCACTCACACCCGTCATTTTTTCGTCTATTTGACCGTCATTCTATAAAAATCCTCAGGTACTTCTATGTCTGCTTTGAGGGCTTAATCCAACTTCCAACGTCGTCAACGCAAAACTAGGCCCAATCCGGCCTAACAGCTCACTGGCACACAGAATGACCCCCAGAATATCCCCTTTTTGGTGCCAAACGCCTTCGGAAAATTTGGGGACACTGCGCGTAAGAGTTAGGCTAGGTTCTCACAGGACTGCCATCCACCACTCACACCCGTCATTTTTTCGTCTATTTGACCGTCATTCTATAAAAATCCTCAGGTACTTCTATGTCTGCTTTGAGGGCTTAATCCAACTTCCAACGTCGTCAACGCAAAACTAGGCCCAATCCGGCCTAACAGCTCACTGGCACACAGAATGACCCCCAGAATATCCCCTTTTTGGTGCCAAACGCCTTCGGAAAATTTGGGGACACTGCGCGTAACCGACGCCAAAACCTCCGAAGATTTTGTGTGGAGTCGGGTGGAGAAACCCCGTCCGGCTGTCCATCTACCCGCCACGCCCCACCACCCCACCCATCCAGCCTACCAGCCTGCCAGCATGGTCTACTTGGGCACCCCGGCCTCGGCCACCAACGGCACGGCCAACAAGAACTCGAACGGCACGCCCGCCCTGGCCTTGACCCCGGCCTCGGCCGCCGCCGCCGCCTCGGCTGCCGCGGCGGGTCATCTGTCGTCCACGGTGGACTTGTCCTCGCGGAGTCCGAGCCACAAAGACCAAGATTCGGCCTCGGACGATGAACGCGAAGGACGGATTCGCGTGGGCAAAGACTATCAGATCAACCCCACCAACTACATTCCAACGGAGGGTAATGGACGACAAACAGACATTTTCGAGGGGTTTAATCAGAACTAATTACCATCATTGGCCTGGGATGTTGCAGATCGGAAGATGGAACAATGTCCGGAAAGAGCGCTTTTGGTCTGGTCGCCTGCGCCTCAATTATCAGCCGGAAAATGTAAGATGATGTGCCCGGATATTGGTAATGCCAGTTTTAGTTTTACTGGCCCCACCTAAAAGCAGGACTGCCCATGAAATCATAGCGTGAAGCCGAACGGCATCAATGATATCTGGGCATGGCCCTAAGCATTGGATGTGATCGGAGTCATCAGGAGCTACAGGCCATTTTACATTATTGCTATTAGGAAAGATCCATTTAAGATATTAGATGATACCGATAAGGAGGGACTGAGATAGTTTTGGGGTCTATGGTTTTGGTCCGAGAATCTAGAGTGCTACCCTCTTCTAATTTTCCACGGCATGAAAACTGTTCAAGGCAATGTTAAGTGGCGGAATGTGGCTGACATGAAAGTTCCGGAGTTGCCATGGATGGCGTTGGGAAGAGACCTGATTAATCATCTGTCGTATTTTCCAGTGGATGAGTACATCCAAGTGGCCAAGGAGAAGTTCGGGTACAACGCCGAGCAAGCTTTGGGCATGTTGTTCTGGCACAAGCACGATTTGGACCGAGCTCTCCAGGATCTGGCCAATTTCACGCCCTTTCCCGACGAATGGTCCGTCGAGGACAAGGTCTTGTTCGAGCAGGCGTTCCAGTTCCACGGCAAATCGTTCCACCGGATCCGCCAAATGCTGCCCGACAAGACCATTGCCCAGTTAGTCAAGTACTACTACAGCTGGAAGAAGACGCGCACCCGCACCTCTCTCATGGATCGGCAGGCCCGCAAACTACAGGTCAACCGTGAATCGGCTGCGGCCGCCGCCACACCCGGAACAGACGAACCCGTGGCTGAATCCGACAACGACGAAGACAAAGAGGTAATTTGCCAGCCAAATGCCGTATCCATCGTCATTAACCCATGCCTGATCTTTTCGTCAACCACAGAGTCAGCAGAAACCGAAATGTTTCAATTGCGGCATTCTTTGTCACGTCACTCATCCGACGCCGAAAGGTCAAATGTGCGGCACCTGTCATCAGTACTACACTCGCACCGGCAAAGTCAGGCCCACGACGGGTCCGATCCGGAAGGATGG
This sequence comes from Tigriopus californicus, assembly GCF_007210705.1. Classification (NCBI taxonomy): domain Eukaryota; kingdom Metazoa; phylum Arthropoda; class Copepoda; order Harpacticoida; family Harpacticidae; genus Tigriopus; species Tigriopus californicus. The sequence goes on from NC_081446.1 coordinate 11,185,035, forward strand.
GACCAAATCCAAGCACTCCTTGTTCAAGAACAGCAACAAACCGCCTAAAGGCATGTACGTGAACCACGACGACCTCGTGGCCTTGGCCACTGGGCCTCATCCTCAAGGCGAGGCCCTGTTGAAGTCCATGGACCGAGAAATCGTCTCCTACAAACGAAACGTAAGTTCATCGTTTTTGATCCAAAAATGCGAAATGCGAAAATTCCATCCAACTTAATATGTCCATGGACACTTTTGTCGAGGACAAACCCGTTTGAGGCGGCAATACCTGTTTCTCTATGTAATGTGTGCAACGGAATACTACTCTCTCGCTTTAGGTGCAAAACAACAAGCAGAATTTGTCGGTCTTGCAAAGCCGCTCTCGTGGTTACGATGTGGCCCCGTATAGGATACCATCGAAAACGAAGGCTCCTGGTGACGATGCCGCCAGCTCTCCCACTGATACCGCTTCCACCGCCAACAACGATGCGCCCATATCACCCACTAGCACCATCAATGCCAAATGGACGAATGACGAGCTGAACCTGGGTGTACAAGGTAGAGCTCGTTTAGATGCTAATCTTTAGTGGTGTAATCATTTTAAATTCATCTGGACGGGCAACGTCCAAGAAAGACCCCCGTTTACTTTTAAGCGGAACGTTTTCCTTTTTCAAGCTTCATTTCTCGTCGTTTGAATCAACAAGTATTGAACGTTAGGGAATCTGTTTGGATTTGATGTCTGCGTTCTAGCAATATCCAAGATAGATGTTAACAAACGTTGAAACAAATCAGTTGCCCATCAGTTAGTCGATTATGGCATACAAATTCCTTGTCCATTCCCTTTCGTGAATTATTCTGAAAGTTTTCGTTGCCAAACATTGGCTTCTATAGTCACTTCTTTTGATGACTTTCTTTTGTTAAAAGCTAGGAAATATGCAGTTCATTTCAGGCCGGATATTGCTCTTCTTCGAATGAGCTCAATTGAAAGCCCAATATAGGACTAGATACGTAATTTAGCCTGGTAGCTTCCTTTCAAAAGAGAATTAGCAGAACGTAGAAACCCACCTGAGCAACTACCTTTACGTTGTTCGTTTTCCTCCGCTTCTAGGCATTCGCACCTTGGGCAAGAATTTAAAAGTGATTGCCGAAATCATCGGAACGAAAACCGAGTCTCACGTTCGGAGCTTCTTTGTGAACTACCGGCGACGTTACAATCTGGATGCCGCCCTCAAGGAGTATGAAGCCGTTAATGGCCCTTCGCCAGCGGATGAGGATGATAGCAACAGCAATAACTCGAGCGGTTCCAAAACCGCGGACCGGGAAACCAAGGAAAGCGCCTCAGATGCTAAAACCAATGGATTGGCGGTCAATTCGGCCACTGTTAATCCATCGGCTACACCTGCCACCTCTAATTAGTTGTTTGATTTCATCGCCAAGCGGGTGTTCCGGAGTGTATCTTTGGTAAACATATACACAAGTATAAAAAACATACGCAGATTAGTTGGAAGGCTCCGAACACCAAATTAGCCCTCTTCATTTGTCACGCCGAATATTTTTGGAATCGAAAGTACTCGTACTTGAAGAGAAGATACCATTGTATTCTACTTTGTCTAACAAGAAATAAAATAAACATCAAAGTTGAATAAGAATGTTTGGATGAACGAAAAGATTAATGATATTTATCCATTATCGCCTTTTATGAAAAAAGGGCAATTCCGGACAGGGTGGACAAGAAAATTCAAAATTGCAAACTTGTGCCACATGATAAGATTTAGGGATGGGTGAAAGGTAAGAAAAAAACGCCAAAAAGGTAGCACAAAAAGCTACAAGCACTACAAAAGGTAGCCGAACTTAGGCCATTTATTTAAACAAAACATGGTTGTGGCCAGTGCTAGTCGTGACAATGAGTTCAGCTAAAGAAAACTGAAATACGCAAGCAAACGGCAAACTTTCCATTAGGTGAAAATAAAGGCTTTCAACAAGCCGCCAAATTGAAATAGATGACAAAAAACAAATTTGTACAGTGCAGGTTGGCTAGGCATGTTGTTCACATTGGTTTGCTCCATAGAGTGACCCGAATTAGAGACACATTTAATGAAATTAAATATGGGGACGCTAGAGTTGGAGCGAGTTCTGACTAGTTTTAAACTTGTTGATAAAACTCACTCAACTAAGCAGGTGTTAGTGTCCCAAAATACTACTAATTATGAAAGGCTTTTGAAAACATTCAAGAGCAAGTTCTCATAAACTGACCTCGAAAAATAGTTCAAACCTGAAAATGAGTCTAGAGTTTATTTGCCTTTTTATCCCAAAAATATTTTGCGCCTAATTTCTCATTTTAATTTTGTTTAACCAATTTTTTTTTAAAGTTTGGTATAACTTGTGTAACTTCTTTTCTCTATTCTTATGACATTTTGTTTCCAGATTTTGTTTCTCTGTTTTAGAACATACATTGGACAATCAAAATATTCTTTTCCGTTTTGTTCCTTTTCTCGTAATAAGTCAAAATTAAGTTGTCGTTTATCCGCACCCTGAGTCTCACTACCTGAAAGATTAACATCCATGAGGAACATGCTGTAGTTCCGAGGGCTTTTAGGATCCTCCAAACAATTCGAGAATCTAGGCTAGTTCGAACAATGAAGTCCACTTCTCTTCTTTCTCGGGCTCCTTCATTGTTTAATCAACTTCCCTGTAATATTCGTAGGGAATACCTACGTAGGCCTTGGTGATCCGGTTGCATCTTTCAAGTCAGACTTTGACAAATTTTTAGATAGCATTCCAGATCAACCCTACATTCAAGGATTAGCTCGGTCTGCCAACTCAAATTCGATGGTAGACCAAAAATCATATAAAAATTGAAAGGTAATAAATAGACGAATTATAACCTTTCATTTTAATAGTACTAGGGATCACATTCCCTGTAGTGGCTCGAAAAGCCCGTGAAAAACCAAACCAAAAAATAAAAAATAAAAATTTGTTGTTGCACCATTACTGCATTTGTTGCTCTCAGCTGGGCCTTCAGTTTCATTGACTAAACTGCTACCTATCTATAATAGATATGACAGCCTGATGAAACGTTTCTTTTAACCTGTATTTGAGACATGCTTGCCAAAGTTTGTCATCCCAGGCATTATCAAAAAACAAAGGTGTTCCGTTTGCGGAATGGAGTTTGAAAACTCAAAACAAGAGCATTCTGGCAGTCTCCAAGTTTTATCATGTCGAGGAAGCATTGCTCAGAGCTCTTGATCATATTCGGGTGAACTACCAACCATCGAAATAAACAAACCTTCGTTATCACTGAGCGGAAATAAGTAGAGAAGTCCATGTTTTGGTGCTTCGAATTAGAGAAGCAATTTAAGACATGACACATTGCAAGCATTTTAGGTTCCTCGATAGTGTTTATTCCTTGAATTTTGAGCCACAAAACCCCTTTATCCCATATCCAGTAATGTACCATTTACTAATTGCTCACTTACTCCTCAATCCACATTCACCTTTAATCTTTGCATCATCTAACTTGTGATAATGGTCCTTTCAGGGTGAAGGTTAGAGCTTTAGTGAAATGAAGATACATGCACTTTAATCAAAGCAACGCGGGAAGATCACGACAACACTTATTGAAAAAAACCTTCATTTGAGCGTTTGAGTTCAAACTTCTCTTTTCTCGTTTATTCGGTTTGATTCGTCCGCCGCTGAGCGACTTCCTGTCCACTAAGTAAGTACCTCCCGATGAAAAACTCTAATTGTGTCAAACAAGCGAAACAAATTTGGTCTAAGATGATCCTGTTCAAAGTCAAGTCAGTCCGAGGTGCATTTGCAAAGCGAGTTCAAGTTTGCATATATTCCTTTGGATACACAGTGGTGTGTTTGATAGGATTGAGAACAGAAATCTACCCCAATATCCTATCCAGCCCAAGCAAAATTCAGTGGACAAAAGCACCCTTAAAAGTAACATGGACTAGGAAGAATCAGGAAAATACAATCATAACTGTGTGCAAAATTATCTTTGTTCTAACATAGACATATCATGATAAACAAAGAGTTGTAGCTCTTCAAAAGCTTTTATCTGGCACTCCACATGTGCTTCACTCCCAATTTGTCAACTCAATTAAAGGACCAACTCCTGAGCAGTGACATTTTGGTATGAAAAGACCTTGATTCAGAATAATTGACACCAAGAAAGCAAACTCGCTTTTCCGATTGCCGGGATTCAGCATGGGGTTATGCCGACAAAATCTTATCTCTCGGGTATTTCTGTTGGCTTTGAAGAGGTGTACCATCAGACTTGATTGGTGTATTTAGGTGCTCACTAAAAAAATGAAGCAATTAATTTTCTTTGCATTCCATTCAAAACTTTATTTCCGAGTCGGCTCAACTGGAAGGTAAAAAATTAGATATTATTTTCCCTTGCATTGGAAGACAATCTCAAGAAAAGAGGTGACATTTCTGATAAGTATGCACCTTATTTACGTCAATCAAGTTTTTACTTATTTCAGCTGTTTCTGGTGGGTTGCGGGGTAGTTCCGGGACGAGTCCGGATAAGAGATTTTAACTCGAGTTTCCAAAAAAAGGAAGATCGGAGGTCTTTTTAAAGGGCCTCTAATGAAGCCTTCTCAAAATTCTTCTTGGGATTCCTTTACACTAGGCTTTTATTTTCTATTCATTCATCAATACAGGTTAGTTTGATTTGTACTTTAGGTTTAAACTACTTTTGTTTAACCTAAAGCACATAACTAATGGCGTATTTTTGAAACAAGCTAATTTCAGCAACTACCTAGAAAGATTGACTTGAACCTAGCTGTCAAATTTCCTGGTTGTTTTTTTGTTGGCAAACCAGATTACAGGGCTGCCACAAAGTACGCCGGCACTTAGAAATACAAATAGTTCTAAAACCATATGAGAGACATTCATCAAACTTTTTTATGATGATGTTTGAACTATCATAAACCTTAATTATTAGTAAAATTATACATTTGGCCTCCTTTTGCACGAACAATTTGACTGATACGTTTTGAAACTCCATTCACTGTGGCACGCTAGGCTGCCACAAAGTACGCCGGCAATTAGAAATACAAATAACTCAAAAAAAAAAAATTTGATGCATGCATCAAACTTTTTGTGGTGATGTTAGAACTGCCATTAACCTTTCTTGTTTGTAAATGTTTTCATTTGACCTCCTTTTGCACGGACAATTTGTCTGATACGTTTTGAAACTTCCATTCACTGTGGCAACCACAGCTTTAATGGTGATATTTCCCAGGCAGCCTTTATTCCTCTTTCGAGTGCCTCCACATTTTTATATGATCTTTAGGAGCGCTTTTCCTTCAAAAATTTGAGGCCAATCCAACTTGCCAATTTGAGCCACGGTGGGTTTACAAGTACTGAAACTTATCGCCGGCGAACTTTGTAGCAACCCTTTATATCAAGCAAAACGACCCATGTGACTTTTCTGCCGAGAATTCGTGAAAAAATGAACCAAATGATATGAAAGGAGTTTGCCGACTTTTGTTGGTTCTCGGGATTGATAACATTCCCACGTTCAGAAAACTGTGGGCTGCCATTTTTGTCTAACCATTTTGTACTCGCTCTCATTGCAGATAAAGGTGGTATTCCCGCACACCAAACTTGCATAGGTTTGTCTACTAAGCTGTTCAGGTAGGTTCATGGAAATTCCAGTTATCGATTTTTTCAAGAATAAATCCCACTCCCCATTACCTTAGCCAATATATTTGGAGAGCATTCAGTTTGAAAGCCAATCCTAAAGCGTTCACTTGTTGAAAACCTGACTGATACATAGACTGAAAAAACAAATCAATTGATCGACCATGAATTCCGCAGTTCTCGGTTGCTTTGCTCTGGCCCTGCTTCAAATATGCCAAGCCCAAGATGTGGAAATTGTGGCGAAAGCCCCATCCAATCTCATCAATTGCGGTTGTCAATGCGATCCTTATACTTGGAGAGATTCTTATGGCAACGTCCAAGGCAATTGTCGAACGTAAGATATTATCTTTTATACAATTGTTTTTTGTGCATATTCCCGTCTTTTTGCCCTCCCTACGTGCAGTGCATCTTGCATCTACATAGGTATATCTTCTTAGTACTTAAAAGGTTCAGTAACAAATGAAAGGAAAGGGGCTTTTGAACTCAAAATAAAATAAAAATGGGTTGTTTTTGTCTACATTCATTTCTAAGAACGTTGTTGATCAAAGAGTTTAAGAAAAAGACAAATAGGGTTAAAAAATATCAATATCTAAACTGTTTCCAAAGGAACGGGAATGCACTTCATTACCTCGTCAATAAGTAAACGTCAATTTTATAACTTCATCACTCCGAATCAAGCAAAGAAGGGTAGAATATTCCAGCAAATTTTATACTCCCTTTGCCATAATATCATTAGGCACAGACTTCATGTCAAAGTAATAAATGACAATTAACGTCACACTCGAACTTTTCAAATCCAGTGTCAATGTGTCAAGTTACGCCATCGAGTCAGATTAAGATCAGAACCAGATGAAAGAAGCACATCTCCGTCCAATTCGCCAAGTACGACATCACTTGCATAACTACATACAAGTTTTGGCCATCTTTTTTTTTCTTTCTCCATCGCTCCTAATTCAAACCATGAATGAACATTTGAACAACTTGTAGACGTGTTCACAACCATTTTTCAGCAATATATATTGCAATTCCAAATTTACTCTTACAGACCAGATGGCACAAAAGCTCTGTGGTGTTACGTCCCAAGGGGATTCTCGAGCTGCGATGATCTGCGGCTATCCCGGAACCGTGTGGATTTCACGGGCAATCGCCGTCAATGGAGCTATGAGGCGTGTTCCACGCCCGCTTTGACCAGTCCCGTTTGTCGCGGATTCAGCTCTGGAGGCAACTATGTTGGCCCTCAAAGTCCCTCTCGTCCCAATAGGAACAACAGAAGGAACAACCGGAGGAAAAATCAAGGAGTGGGACGACCCAATAGTGGTTATGCCTCAGGTGGCAGTGGCAATGTGAGAGGATCCGGAAACGTTGGTGGCGGAGGATTGAACCTGGCTGACTTGCTCAAACCAAGAAGTGAGGGTCTGGATCCAGGGAAAACGACTGAAGAAGTGAAGTTTGAATTCCAATGAAATCAATCACAACCCAACAAATGCGATTGAGATCTATGTCTAGGGAGGAATTACGGAGCAGATAATAAATGATATCAATTAGGCATATTGCTGTTGTTCGATTTTTTGTTTGTATACATTGGTAATGGTTAATGAGACAAAGGTACATGCTGGTTAGTTGGTCTCAAGTGCATTCTAATTTGCGTTGTTTATATAATGGCTTCAACAACGTTGTTTTTTGGCTGATTATGACGCAACGTTCGTTACCCTGTATCGACAACGTATCGTAAGATACACACGCTCACCTTCCTTCATCGTGAATTGCAAAGGAAAGGGTCGCCTGCTAAACAATTCTTCCGTTCGTTGCTCTTCAAGGTTAGGGTCGAAAAAGTAGGTTGTCGCTGGACAAAGGAGCTTCTCGAAAGGACTTTTGGATTCAACGGAAACAAATTACGCACATGGGAGTTGCCTTCAGAACAGATATAACTGACGTTTACACGAATGGTGTTGTTGTTGTTTTTTTACGTACTGAATTGGTGCTCTATTGGTGGAAGAGCATATAGCCCTAAAGTACATCTCGTGATACGATGCAATGTCGAGATGCGATTGATAAGCTCTCCCCCAAAAGTGTCTTTGATGAAGCATTCAAAAAATGTCTTTGCGTGAGTCATGGGGTTGATAACTCGAGAGCACGAGAACGTCTCAGAGAATACGTAGACACACACGTTATGGACGTGATTAAGAATTACACTAGAGATTCTTTCAACCTCTTGCTTCCGCTGAGTGGCATACAAAGCACCCTCGAATTACAGTTCTCTTGCCTAATCATTCATGCTTGTATATGTGAGTGTATTTAAGTTGTTTCTAGCGTCATCATTGATCATTCTTCATACAGTTCATACACATCTGTTTATTGCATTTTCAGGAAGCAGTTCTGTTCATCTTTAGACAGTGTTCGGCATTTTGGAAAACCCTGTATTTGAACACTTTGGGCATGGGTGCAAGATATTGTCATGCTTCATTGCTTGCCCTTTTTGTGCTCATATTTGAGAGTCCGTAACTTTTAACCATGATGTTAGGCTAAGCTCAAAATTTTCATCGCTTTCTCAGTCTAAAAGAGCTCAGCTCGTGTTAAGGGAATTGTTTTCTACTAAGCGGAATAAAACCCAACCATTCAAACCCTACCGTTTTCTTCTACTGGTGATACTTGCTTTGGCTAGGACAAATCTCTTACTTCGCAATAGCTAAATATCTTCTTTCACCTCTCCGCCGTAACTGCATAAACGAAGTAAAATTTTCAAATTGTGAGGTACGTAGATATTTAAAATAAAACGATTAGGAATTATCGAAGAAGGTTTTGCTCAAAAATTGCGAGAGGTTAAAAATAACTTTACACCTCAATCGAACGGCTAAGTCAAAAGTCATGCCCCTCAAAGCTCACTACATAAGTGTGCAAAATAAATAAGGAAGCCAACACTCTCCTAATGATTTCTTTCGCCTGTGCCCTGTAATGTACAACTCTTTGGGAGGTCATAAGTTTGATCCAATAGTTCAATCAAGCTGAAAATTAACGCACATTCCTGTTAATATTCTAGTACTTCATGAATCAACTACACCCAAATAGCGAGTTCTCTTTACCGTCACGAAGGCACTGATAACCAATGTGCAAATTATATGTATGCTACATTTCGGTGTCTTTAGAAAAACTTCGTTATGGAAATTGTGCAAGACCTTTGTTGTTAAAAATATTCTTTTTTGCCAAATAAAGCACAATCTAAAAACAGATTGCGCATTCATCGGGACAGACCATTGGAGAATGCGCTGCAAGTTAGAATTGACATGATATTTGCATTTCGTTAAAAAAAGGGTTCTTTTCTGCCAAAGGACGAAATATTTTCAAAATATTACCCATAACAAAAAAAATCCATCCGCACTTCACAGTGCTATGGTTTTCCCAATACAAGAGTCCAAATGGTCGAAGCGCATTATATTGAAAGGCGATTTGAGCTAACGCTCGATCGTCTTTTCCGTCTCAATCCAAGACCAATGTCGGGATCCTCACCATATTCCTTGGTACTTTATACAAAATACCTGGAATGATTCTTAACCAGGGGTTTTCCCTTCTTCTTTGCACTACATAAATGAACAGTAGAGTCCTTTCCCATCCCAGCACAACCATGTCAAGTTCTGGAGCGAACGTTTTGAGACGAACAGACAAAGACAAGGTGGAGAGGGTCGTAAATAGTAGCTGGGCGGTAGCACCTATTGCACGTGACTTGGTAGACCAAGATCTTTCGGCGGCGTTCTTTAGAGTGCTACGTATGTACAGTGTATCAATATACCTATACTCAAACCTGGCTAGATCAGGGTGCATCGCCATGATTTGAACATGCATTGAACTTTCGACCGCTTTGTGAGACTACACATGTAGCTGGACAGGAATAGGGAACCGACCATCAATGAGCTTCTCGTTTTTGTACTCTAGAGCTAGATGGGTACTCAAAAGAACCAAGGTTTTCTTAGTCGTGGGTTGTTGTATCAAATACTCTTGTAAAGCTTCGCAGACATCGCCAACCATGGTTACGACTGACTCCATGTGTCCGAGCATCTTTGGTTCTATCCAGTTGGGAATGCCCCGACTTAGACTTAACAAAGGGAAAAGATGAGGGGAGAAAACCTCGACATCCACTCACGAAAGGAGGGGGGTCACCTATAAAAACTGTGGACTCAGACTCCCAAGACATCATTTCAAAACCAACCTGCTCATAGCTACCAGCCAGTCTTAAACAGTCACACAATGAAAGTGCTTTGCATTATCTCAGCCATTTTGGCCATGAGTGCCTTGACTCGTACCCAAGAGGCGTCCAAGGATGGAATCATCCAAAAGGCTCCATCCAACGTGGTCAACTGCAATTGCCAATGTGATAACTACACTTATACCAACCACAAAGGGCAGATCCAGGGCAACTGCAAATCGTAAGTATTGAGACCACGGGTGAAATGCTATTTTCATTCCTGTACTCACCTTGAAATCCTCTCATTCATATAGAGCTGATCAGACCTATGGCCTTTGGTGCTATGTGGACCGTCAGGATGACTGTTCCGACATTCGTTATTCCCGGGACCGTGTGGATTCTTATGGCAATAAGCGAAAGTGGTCTTATCAAGCGTGTTCCACTCCTGCCTTGAACAGCTACGAGTGCCGAAATGGAAACTACGGCAATGGCAACACCAGTGGAGGTGGCCGAAGACCCAACCGACCCAACCGACCCAACCGAAGACCCAATAACAACCGCCCGGGAAACCAGGGGTTAGGCAATACTGGATCCCTTGGAGAACTCCTCGGTCTTGGAGTTCGTGATGGAGCTGCCAATGCGGAGGCCCCCAAAAAGGCCAACACTGATGGGCTCCAGTTCCAATAAATGTGACGACGCTCAGTTTTTATGTTTAAAAATTGTTTGTTTTTGTGTTGTCTCCACCTAAAAAGGATGAAATCCCTGTTTTAGATAAATGTGATATGCACAAATGATTTGCGCAAAATTGTGGACCACTCGAGGCCAAATAAATGGTTTTTTTTTTTTTAAGTTTAAGCCATTTGACTTGTTTTTCGACTGACAATAACGGGCTGAGGCCTTATCGTGTTATCATTACTCTAAGGCCAATTTAGTTAGTAAACTTTTTTGAATGATTGATAGCTTTTTGAACATTTGCATTGATATTCTAGCTATTTAGCCACCTTTGATGTAAGGATTTGATTGAAAGTGGAAATTTTCCTTTGATACTGCTGAATTCACCATTATGTAAACAACAACAGCAAAATTTGAGTCTGCTTTGTAGTTCTATTAGCCAATTTTCATTTTCTTTGACGGATGTTTGAACTCGGTTCATTAGTAAATACGAAAGTTCATTTGCTGAAAAAAATAGACGTTAACTCGCTCATGACGATTGAACCTAATCGTGAGTGGCATGACAAACTTTGACGTTATGGCAAATGAAAATGAAGAAAACGTCATTTGTTACCCTGAATTGATCATCAATCGATAATTCATAATGGATTCGTTTTCCCTGATGTAATTTTTGTTCAGTGAATTAGCAAACTCATGCTCATTTGTTGTCCTTCATACCATATTATTACCGCCGCAAGATATCTTCCCCGATAACTTCTGTTTTTAAAAGTCACAACACTACTTATTATTCATATGGATTTGATCAAAGTACATCTGTCTTTTGATCGTAAAGAACTGAAAGATTCAGTAATCAATGATATAGTAATGGCATATCTTTGATATTGTTGTTAGGTCTCATTTCTTGCGCTAAATCAAACAAAGTATTCCTCGGAAGGCAAAGTAGTCCATTGCTCTATTATTTTTAGTCATAAAAATGCCAACCTGAAATGAGCATCACATTAGATGTACATTCGAATATTTTGGCAAATCATTTTCAAAGATCGTCAAATTAAAACATCAAGTCTGAAACAAACACCGGAGTCAATTTTTGGGTTACTTTCAATGACAACCCGTGCGATGTAGAGAAGACCGGCAAAACATAATGCGAGAATAAATCACAAACACTTTCCGTCAGATTTCGGGTCAATAAAAAGCACGTCCATGTTGAAGAGTTTTTTAATTCTAAAATTCGAAAAAAATAAAGCTTTTATTTAGAAGTTACTTTTTTATTATAATTGGTTATTTTTGTAAATCAATATGATACAACAAGATCGGGAATTGTGAACCAATCGAAACACAATTTAAAATAATTTGGAGTTGAAAGAAAATCATTTTATCCGGGAAAAGAAAGGAGACATTGTTTTGGGCATTTGGTGTGATTTTTCCTGGTTTCTCGGTCACTTCAACAAGCCAAGCACTTACTTTAACACTCGTTTCCGAAACGAAAGACGCAATTGAGCTTATAAGATACCCTTCCCAAACCCAGGATGTGTACCCTACTCGCGTAATGTTTCGTATTCTCCACTACCTGGAAGCACAAACCAGCCCCTGATGGTGGAATATCGTCTACCTTGACTGTTACGTGTATACATACACTACACGTTGGGAAGATTCTTGGTTCTATCGACTGGGGAATGCCCCGAGTTTGTCTGCACAATGGAAAGAACCCAGCAGAGAAAACCTGGATAGGTACACACGTACAAACCTTGCACAAGCGCACACAAAACCAAAACACCTATAAATACCTGCGACCCAAAACAATTTGACATCATTTACCAAGCTACCTTTTCCCAGCTCACTTACCTTGAGATACATTCTCCATCCATTGTCAAACCAATACATCTGCAATCATCTGAACATGAAAGTTTTGTGCGTTGTGTCTGCCATTGTGGCCATGAGTGCCTTGACTCAGGCCCAAAAAATCGTCCAAAAGGCTCCTTCCAACCTTGTCAACTGCAACTGCCAATGTGATAATTACACCTATACCAACCACAGAGGAGAGATCCAAGGCAACTGCAAATCGTAAGTGATTGAATAACAGAGTCCAAAAGTTAAGTTTCGGAGTGTTCACATGAACCATTTCGCCCTACAGTGCCGATCAGACCTATGGCCTTTGGTGCTATGTGGACCGTCATGATGATTGTGCCGATATCCGCTATTCGCAAAACCGCCGAGATTCATACGGTAATAGGCGAAAGTGGTCCTACCAAGCCTGCTCTACCCCTGCTAAGAACAGCTACCAATGCCGAAACAACAATTTTGGAAACAACTTTGGCAACAACAACAACTTCAACAATGGCAATCGCCGACCTGGAAACAATCGCCGACCTGGAAACAACCGACGACCTGGAAACAATCGACGTCCCGGTAATAACATCCAGAACTTGAACAGACCCGGTGCTCTTGGTCAACTCCTCGGTCTTGGTGTTCGTGATGGTGCTGCTGGTGGCGATAATGTCAACGATGTTCCCGCCAATACTGGCGGAATTCAATTCCAATAAGTCTTGAAGTGGAATGTACTTCAATTCAGTATTGCTCAGCTTTTCAGACCCATTCTCACTGAATTGGCTGATACAAAGTGAATGTTACCTTGTCACAAAACGTCATACCAACAAAATTTATCGTGCTCAAGTTGAATCAACGATGTACAATAAATAAGTTTTAAGTTTTATACGAAGGCCTTACTGAATACCATTAGCCTCCACAATCTGCAGCCTCTACCACGTTGACGACTTTGGGAGTAACTTTTACGCATTACTTTCTGAAGGTTTGTTACTTCAAGGAAATTGGTTGTAGTAGTTATAGGAGCCTTTATCTCCAACGTCAACCTTGTCAGCCACTCCAAACAAAATGTGGAAGAGTCACGCTAGATAGCTAAATAAACTACTCGTGACAAGCTATGAACTCAAAAAGTGATCCATTACCCCACATATTATTTATACATATAACATCAAAATGTTTTGTCAAAAGCAACTCAAAAGCAAAATCGTAAGCTAGATCATGATGGTAGAGCAATGAACTCTGACATTCAGAACGTAAACCATTTTTCGTTTCGAGGAGGAAGCCAGTTACTCGCGCAACCTCAACAGTCTGGCGCAAAAGCTAACGGGGTAATAGAAAACAGCCTGATCTAGAAGAAATTGAAAAAGTTTCAGTTGGGGGCGACCTTTCTACTTTTTAAAGCAATGATCAGGTAACTTTAATTTCTTTATTGAATAACTAGTTCATGCCTTTCCTGACCAAATTTTGAAAAGAAGCATCTACTCGAAAGACAAAAAATTATTTGCCCTCTTCTGAGGTCAAAGAAATAAGCTATTGGAACATACAAAAAAAAATGATAACGAAATCGAGCGCAGCATTGAAGTAGATCAGTTGTTACACCTTGTGAGTCGTCGAACATTACCAAAACTTATCAAACAGATACATTTCTTTCTTATTGATATTCATTATCGCACTATTCCTGATTGCTATAAAGACTACATACAGAGACCAGGTCGCAGTGCTTTGAACTTTTTATATCTAACACTGCTTCTCAGTGTGTATCCTCCGCCAGGTTTGCAAATGGGTTTGAGACACTCAGGATCCCTTCATTCGATTGGTTTCGCCTTCCCCCATTGCTGACTTGATCTTTTGTATTTCTAAAAGAATCCATGTTCCCAAAATGTTCCACCAAACCCGAGTTATTTGGTACTTGAAGGTGGTCATCATTTATCCCGAGCCAATTGTGGGAAACAATATCATGTTTCCGACTTTTCACGTTGCTTGCCTTGTTTGGTTAATTAACATGTTTTGCATTTTTCATCGCGTTGACTCAAAAAGTTGATTTTTTTTAAATGATTATTCCCCTTTTGCTTGTAAAAATGAGGGTTGAAAAACAGTATGATGAACAAGTACCTCTTTTAACCATTGCAATACTCTTACTTTCTATTGTTTTCAATGACTCTTTCCTAAACGTCGTGATGATGTCGCTTTTAAAATAACCTTGCAAGACAACATCTCTTCACCCTTCAAATTCAAATTGTTTTAATACAGGACCAAAAGAAGTTAATGATGCCTTATGTGTGCCCCAGCGCGTTGCTATTCTCTCTAGCAAAAGCATTCAAAATTTTCCAAGCTTCTCTTTCGCTTTTGGCTCCCTTCACATTTAGGGTGAAAAATTATATCTAGTTTACAGAGTTCGTAGAATAGAATGGTTATAACGAAAGAGGTTTTTTTTTTGTTGTTCACCTACTTTTTTGCTTATCGCCATTTTTTGGTCCTTTCTGTTGCATTCTTGAGCCCATATTTTGACAATTTTCATTGCAATTTTTTGAACAGCCCTTGTAATCACTAGAGAGTGGGAATATCTTACACTTTTCGAGCTAAATATTCATTTTCGTAAAGGCTATATATTTTCTTTTTCCTGAGCCTCGCACATAAAAGAGCAAGGGGCAGTTCGATTAGTTTTCAGTGACCATTTTGAATAACCAGATCCAATTTAAGGTACGAAAGGTATGTCTTCAAAAGCATCAATGAGCTTTGTCCCAACCCAGGATTTAGGGTCAATTGTAGCGACCGTAGTGATTTAACTTACGTTTTGAGGGTACCTTCACGCCCTCGGGAATCCAGGCTAGTTCGAACAATGAAGTCCACATCTCTTCTTTCTCGGGATCCTTCATTGTTTAATTTGCTTCCCTCTGATATTCGCTGGGCTTATGTAGGCGTTGATCCAGTAGCAGGATTTAAGTCAGACTTGGACAAATTTTTAGATAGCATTCCAGATCAACCCTACATTCAAGGACTAGCTCAGTCTGCCAACTCAAATTCGTTGGTAAACCAAATATCATATAAAGATTGAAACAGACGAATGATAACCTTTCATTTTAATAGTATTGGGGATTGCATTACATTATATTAGAATAGACCGTGAAAAACCAAACCAAGAAATAATGATTAAAGATTAATTTTAAAAGTCAGGAAGACTTTTAGAAAATTAGATTTCATCTTTTCTTTACTTCATTATGTCCATATTGTCCAAGACTTTAAATCTAATGAACAATAATGGAATTTTTAAGAATCGGCTTTTTCTCAAAATGATAAGTTTCAAATGCCGATCAGTTTAAAGTCCTCCTCTCTTCTTTCTAGCGATCCTTCAATGTTCAATTTGCTTCCCTCAAATATTTGTAAATGTTATCATTGAACCGAATTGGTGGTAAGCAGGAAACGAACAGACTTTATATGGAAACCAAATTTTTTTCTGCAAATATTTTTTTTGTTCCCAAAATAGAACTGAAAGACAAAGAATAAAAACCTCTTTTTAACAAAGTAAAATGTAGGAGTAAGTTATCCAATTTTGTCGTTTACATCTTCATTTAGAACCCGAACAGGTTCCTGATTAATTTGCATTGAAACATTGCAAGATGTTCCTAAGTTTCCGGTAAAAAGAGGAAAATATTTATATGATAATTTGTATTTAGAATAGTATATCACCAAACCTTCCAGTAATTGCCATACTTTTAGCTCCAATCATATTTGAGTTAGTGCTCCCTACCGTATTATTTATCCCAAAGAAGGTAGTTTCATAAAATATACCCCAAGAGTAAGTAATTGTTCATACGATTTAAAGCTTTGTAATGTCTTTGTCTCTCCAAATTGCTCCGTTTTCTGGGCACATCCAGCTTTGTTTAAGTATTTCATTTTTGTCTGGCCATGACATTTCTATTTTAGCCCACTCTATACCATTGCTTTATCTTTTATTAAAATATCAAATTAGAATGTTAGCTTGGCGAGAAAAAACATCTCATGGCTTGACATGTCACACCTCCTTTGGAAATGCTACTAGGTATATCTGCAGTGACCAAGAAGTCCTAGTTTGAAACAAGAGTTTGAGCTATTTGCATGAATCTAGGAAACGAATTGAAGTCTAAGATCAAGCTGTTGTTGTTATTATAACTATCAAAAAGTAGGCAATTGAACATTATTGTTAGAATCGAATCTAACTGTGTATCTTTCGTATACCTAAGTGGTGAACAGGGTCATCATTGGGATTGAGATATTTTTGTAAACGACTTTAAAGGACCAATTTTGCAATTCAAGAGCCAAATCATTCCAACTTTGGATTCTAATGTGGCGTGACAAGAAAATGATTCAGTTACAATTGACTCGATTGAACTTGACAGTAAAACAAAGTTATTCGGTGTTTCCCGAAAGCAAATTTGCTTCAGCCGAAATTAAACCTCATTAGCTTGTAATGGAGGTGAAAGAATGTGTCCAAGTATAAGACTTAAAAATGCATCCAAACGACAAATTGGCTGAATTACGTCGCCTAATTTGAAATTGACTTCCACCTCAGAGATCCTTCTTTCCATACCTTCATGAAACAATATTTGGAAACATGGTCCGATATCGAACAGCATTCCATGAAACATAACGTGAGAAGACAAGGAAAATTCGCCGAACACAGCGTCTAGTTGTCAAGAGACGAACAACAATACGAATCGTAAAATCCGGAAATTGGTCGAGCTCTATTAGTTTGGCGATTAGTGCAGTCACATACTTACGAGAAACTCTCAAGTTTGTCTCATCAGATTGACCATTGTCATCCCTCCCCACCGTTCTTCTCGGAAGGCCATCGTCATCAACCGAGGATAAAACCAAAACATTATCTCTGGCATTCCCAATGATCTTGAAAAAATCTTCCACTAGCTTGTGAACGAAAAAGTTCTTGCCATATATTACCGCAATTTGCACAAGCGCACCCACGGCTGAAAAACTGGCACCATGAGGATAATTTAGATCATTTCCTGTATTGTTGACAATTCGTGGAGCTCTGGAAACGCCGCATATGATATCCGAGAATTTGGTTTGTGGATCGATATTCGCATCTTGAACAAACCTCCACACAAATCCTGCGAATTTCTCAGACCGAACAAACGAATGGATGAATGAATGATACACGAATATTGTAGACACACATGAAAGAAGCATGGAACGGAACACCTTAACTTTGTTTTACCATTTACCGAATGGAAAATGCCCTCACACAAAAGTATGGATGGGAGAAAGATGAAAGAGAACGAAAACAGAAAAGACACAAAGATAGACAACACTGTCAGAACTATAAAGAGCCTCTTGAAGGTTGATGAACCACGAAACAAAAGCCAGATTCTCAGCCCAAATTGATGGATAAAACCATGCTGACACATGAGGAATCACGCTGATTTATATCAGATCCTTCAAAGAGGGAAGATATACTTGTATGTAGAAAAAACCTAGCAACACTTCAATTAGGAAACCATGGGCTCTTGCCCTGTTTGAAGCATTATATGATAAATTTCTCAAACAGCAAAGTATTTTCAATACCTGGCATTAAAGTTGAAAGTCCCAAAATAGACTGACTTTGGTTTTTATTAATCATCAATATCGTATTCAAGGAACTTTACTTCAACCGAACTATCTTCAAAATCTGCTTTAAGCAACTTGAAATATACTATCATTATTATAATTATCTTTATTGCGAAAGAATGATCTCGATCAAAATAAATGTAGTTTGTTCGACTAACCAAAACGTAGTCATCAATCTTGGTTATAACCTTTGTGAAGCAGAAAGCAAAAGTCAATCCAATCAGGACTTAGATTTCAAAAGAAAAAACACACGCAAAAATCAAACTCTAAGTCAATGGCTGTTTCCATGACATCAAATACATGATGACATATCTCAAGTTTAGATACAGCTTCTAGGTATCCTTTGAGAGGGCCTATATTATCTGTAAGTATGAGTTTATAAATATAGGTGAAGTTATACTAAATTTGCATAGTTTTTGTTCGTAGTTTTCTTTTAATTGTTTCCTGTCATTCTTAAATAAAAAACGATAGACGAGCTAGCTCTTACTGAAAAAGAAACAAGGGCCATCTTCTGCAGTCGTTTGATTAACGTGAGAACAAGCCGAAAGCCAATAAATTGACAAACAACTCGACATTCTCTCAATACAAGTAAATGAAGAGCAACGGGTTCAAAAAGATCACTAATTTTTCACGGCCCCTATGCAATAAAACTAGTTCCAACTAAAAAAAATACCTATCAAATACATTTTACCTTTGTCAAAACGGTCGAGGTTTCACGCCAATCCCAAAGATAGTTAGTTGAAAGGCAAAAAAGTGTTGACCTCACATTGTTCAATCATCCTCATACGGTCTTATGAGATCGAATATTGCCTCCCATGTCAGCGAAAATCCCTAGGACCAATGCAAAAAAGTACGCAAGTCGTGGTTGAAAACAGTGGGAGTATGAATGCACCCTTCCCCCCCTCCCTTGTTCTTGTCCTCTTGTTGAAGTAGAAATGCTGATTTTTTTCGAGAAAAAGCAACGATTGATCGTGCATTGGGATGCTGGTGGTCGTATCTGCCTTGCACGTATGGATGTACGAGTAGTAGGCGTTCGTTCGTCGCAAAGTCCTTCCCCTTGAGGAGGGCCACGTGCGAGAATTTTGCGTCAATTTTCGGATTCGCACCACCAACGCGTACTATATAAATGCTAATAGCGGCATCAAATCCAGCATCAATCTCGTGTTGAGCATTCATTCATCCATTCGATCATTCAGATTCTCTGACTTGAACTTGAACCACCATGGTTAGTTTGTTCGTGTTGACCTAAGTGGGATTCCCTTGGTCCAAAGTGATCCATCCAAAGAGCGGCCTTTTCTATTCTCGTTCCAGAACTCCTTCGCGACCGCTGTTTTTCTGTCAAGTCTGGCTGTGGCCTTTGGACAAGGCTTGAGCCAATATGGGAGCGGTGGGAGCCAACCCAGCAACCAATACTCCAACGGAGGTGGCAGCGGATCTGGATCTGGTAGCTTTGGTGGTGGATCTCACCAGGTTCGTGTCCTTTAGCCAACCTTTTTTTTCTTGGCCCATGGTAGTTCATGTCTTTCTATCACAGGGAATGCCTTACGCCTATACCTATGAGGTGAACGCCCCCGAATACGGCAATGAATACGGCCACCAAGAGCAATCTGACGGTCAAATTGTCCGAGGCAGTTACAGGGTGGCTCTTCCCGATGGACGGATTCAAACCGTGTCATACACTGCGGATCACGAGAATGGCTACCAAGCAACTGTGGAATATCAAGGAGAGGCATCCTTCCCCGATCAACCCAGCCGACCCAGTGGAGGCAACCAAGGATCCTACTCTCCAGCTCGACCTTCATCCAGCCTTCCCCGATACAGTTCCAGAAAGTAAATGTCGAGACGGCCTTCCCTGGACCCTATGATGCCATCCTGTCCCGTGAAATTATTTATTGATAATTAATATTGAATCCGATGATGTTTTCATGAGCTTTAAGCTGCGCTTTTAGCCTTGAGAGTCAAATTATTCTTGGGAATTAAAATCACTTTTACATGCAATAACATACGGCCTCAACACCAGCGTACGTTGAAACTACGATGGAGATTTGGGTAGCGTGTTTCAGCATCCCTCTGGAACGACAGTTGGTTCCACGTACGTTTCAATTGATTGTTTTTATGCTTGGTTTAGTGCACCTAATAGTATGTCATGCTAGGTCTCACCAAACTTGAAGAGACTTTCAAGGTTTTTCCCAGAAGCATCATTATCATACCAGGTGCGCCATATTGTCATCTACATATTGATTTTAATGGACTTAATGAAGTAGAACTCATTCATAATGAGTTGTAAAACTTAACACATAAAATTAAAGTTGGAAGGCATATATCTAAAAATTATGTTTCTCAAAAAAACACCTTTGACGGCCATGCAAAGCTTGAGACCTGGGACACATTTGGTGAAAATCTTGTTGATGAACCCATCGTTCATGGTAGCTCAGGCCTCACCAAATGAAGCCTTCAGCTCGCACACATTGCCGTGGTTGGTGGCACATGCCTCGATCTCCACAAGCCCCCAGGTGCTAAAATCCAAGGGATTCAGGTTGGGCCTGCTTGGGGGCCAAACCAATTTCGACCAGAATTCTCTGGAGCCCAATCTTTGTTCAAGGTAGGCCTGGATGGGGAGAATACCCTGGTGGCGCCATGGAGCTTATTGATACTATAACCCGAGGTGCAGTGGATGCCAAAACTATTGGAAATTTTGATGGCCGTCACACTTTTGCCAAGTTTGGCTACAACCCTCTTTCTTAGTGCTTGAATATTGAGGAGGCTTTGTTGTCTATTTTTAAATCTAGAACAACAATATGCTCGAAAATGGTCGGTAATGATCACATGCAAGCTATGTCTAAAAAAGGAAAATTAGCCAGACCTCCCATTTTTGGGGCCTCAAACAAAGCTAGACGAATATGGGGACGTTTAGGCAAGCTCTGGCAGGTTCGTTTGTTTGCTGGTACCAGTGTCAGTGATGCAATTTTGGAGCTTCAAACACGTTTTTGAAAAGCTGACCCTTCTTTCATATTGACATATGAGGAAAGGTCACCTTCGTTAAAACTAGTTTGAAACGTCAATTTTGCATCACTGACATTGGCAGGCAAGTTTGTTTGCTGGGACCAGCGCTTGCCTAAATGTCCGAATGGTGCACCCTGTAACGGTATAATGCATCTAAGGAGTAGTAGACCAAGGCATTTTACTATCGGTTCTCGAACAACTTACTTGGGAAAAGGAAAATGTACCTCAATACTCAGGAAAGTTATGCTCCCTCCTTTTAGTTACAAAAAATGGTTAAAGCCAATTAGTTTTTTGACCAGAATAAAGGGCAGGGCAGTTGGCTCAAGATGAGTCATCAGAGAAAGAGTATTCTAACGATCCACGGTCCGCACGAAGAGGGAATTTGACTGGTAAGAAGATCTTGTGAGGGGTTTATGGACCTCTCGTTTTATTACAACAAACAAGGCGAACCTTCCCATAAACCACTGAAAATTATGGACGTATCTCGATGACCAAGACTTGTCATCGGGGCTGCGCAATTAGTCTTGTCATGTTTCAGGTTCGTCCTGTCCATTGCTTTCTTGAATCTCAAAAAAACGCAATTTTCAACACATGCCTGGCAGCCCTGATATCTTGACTAACAAATCGGACCAAAGTTCCCACAGACAGCCTATAGGTAATTGCGGCTGAACTGGCTTTGTGTTATGACTAGTCTCGGTCGAGGTACGTCCATAATTTTCAGTGGTCTGTGACGTTGTCAACGTGTCACTGATCATTCGTATCACATCCCACGTGCTATAGAGATTCATGACCAAGTTGTTACCAATGAATATTTGTAGAGATTAACCAGGTCAGTATCGATTCTCCCATGTTGAAACGAAGACAGATCCTACAAGTGGAACGGATCCAGATGTTCCAGATGTAGTAGACTCCAAAGAATTAGCTTGACTGGTCACGTGGGCACAGAGGCTCGAGAGGTACAGTTTTCATTCCTGAAGGATTCCACGGTCTTTTTCTTGTTCCACCTGGGATGTTGGGCAACCACCAAGGATGTGAATAGGGCTGACTTTTTTACTCTTACAATTGCATTAAGTTTTGCTTTTGATGGCATTGAAGATCATCCTTTCACCTTAAATTCAACCCTTACTTCCAAAGATTTTTCCCGTGCGAACATCAAATAAACTTTCGTAACCTGAACCCTCGGACCATTCCTTACATTTAAAAATTTGTGACTTCACGCTCCTTGGTATTTGTTTTAAAACGTATAAGATTTGTGAGTTGCTTTTCCAGAGAGTACACTACCTCCTTGTCTTTCTTTTATTCTTTCAAGTTGAAAACGGTGTCTATGACTTCACGCTTCACTTCACAACCTTCCCAAAAGGGAGCTCGTTAATATCGCTTTCATTCTGTGTCGGCCTAGCATCACGGAGACAGACTTTTTTAATTGAATTGATGTGATTTAACACTAACAAGAAACCTGGATGGTCTTTTAGACGTAACAAGGAACGGCAAGTTCAAGTAAGGGCGGCTTTACACTACGATGGTAAACCAGGATTGAATCCGGTTTGAGGATGAAAGCAGGACTAGTGCTGGGGCAAGTCCAGACTCGAGTCCGAGTTCTTTCTAAAAGACTCAAGTCCATATTTGTGGAAAAAATTGCATTCTGTAGTGTAAATTTCCCGATATGAGTCTCTTTGTTGAACTTGAGTACAGTGAAAGAATTGATTCCTCTGCCGAACTCGCCCCAGCACTAGTCCCACATCAATGTTTTCTCGTACTTGATGCGTTGCATCTTGGATCAGGTCAAGTTCCCCTCTTCTCTGAAGTTAGCTCTTGTTGTTCCAATTTTCAAACTATAGGCCGGTATCTCTCACTTCGAATTTTGCGAAGGTGTTTGAGAAGATCATGAAGTTCAAACTTGTTGAATTTCTTGATATTCATGAAGTCCTTCCCCCTAGCCAGCATGGGTTATAGATTATATAGAGCAGGTTATTGAGGGGCTAAAGAGCCATGAATCAGTTGATGTAGTTTATCTCGACTTTGCCAAGGCCTTTGACAAGGTAGATCATGGTCTTTTAGTTAACAGGC